>NC_041381.1:209991555-210065055 GCF_002162155.2 Triticum dicoccoides | reverse complement strand
GTGGACCCCTTGCATAGTTCATAGACAAGTGAAAGTGGATACTCTAAAATACGCAAGATAAGCGTGAGTGCTATGGATGGCGTTCTCGTAGGGAGACGGGAGCGGATCCATAGTGGTGTATTGGTTGGTGAATATGTGGACTCGTGTGCGCCACCTCAAAAGAGTTACATTGCAGTCGTAGTTCAGGATAGCCACCGAGTCAAAGCTGGCTTGCTGCAGTTAAACCCCACCATCCCTTTGTTGATAATGATGCATATGTAGTTAGTTCTGATGTAAGTCTTGCTGGGTACATTTGTACTCACGTTTGCCTATTTTATGTTTTGCAGAGAGACTTCAGTCTCACTAGTAGTTCCGCGTGGACTCCGACGTTTAGCTTGATACCTCAGCTACGATCTTGTGCCCTCGGCAGGATCTGATAGATAGTCAGGCTTCTCAGCCTTTTTCATTTATAGATGTCTGTACTCGGACATGATAGCTTCCGCTTGTGCTTTGAGTTGTATGCTCTGATTGTTGGGTCATGAGACCCATGTTTGTAATATCTTGCTCCTCGGAGCCTATTGAATAAATTACTTGAGTCGTAGGGTCATTTTGTGATGCCATGTTGTATTGCGCATATCGAGCATATTGTGTGTATGTTATTGAAATGCTTGGTATGTGTGGGATTTGACTATCTAGTTGTTTATCTTTAGTAGCCTCTCTTACCGGGAAATGTCTCCTAGTGTCTCCACCGAGCCATGGTAGCTTGCTACTGCTCCGGAACACTTAGGCTGGCCGGCATGTGTCCTTCTTCGTTCCTGTGTCTGTCCCTTCGGGGAAATGTCACGCGATGAATACCGGAGTCCTGTTAGCCTGCTACAGCCCGGTTCACCGGAGTCCTGCTAGCCCAGTGCTACAGCCTGGATTCACTCGCTGATGACCGACACGTTCGATGTTGGGTCATGGATGCCTGTCCCTGTAAGTTTGTGCCACTTTGGGTTTACGACTAGCCATGTCAGCCCGGGCTCCTTATCATATGGATGCTAGCGACACTGTCATATACGTGTGCCAAAAGGCGCAAACGGTCCCGGGCAAAGGTAAGGCGACACCCGTGGGAATACCGTGCGTGAGGCCGCAAAGTGATATGAAGTGTTACATGCTAGATCGATGTGGCATTGAGTCGGGGTCCTGACAGCGTTGGTATCAGAGCTTGACTGCCTGTAGGATTACCAAGCCAAACTGGTCGAAGTTGAGTCTAGAAATTCTTTAGTTATATAAGGGAATTGATTGTGGGATGGAACGTAAGGCTCTTTTTACTCCTTATACCTTATGCCTTCTGATCTGAGTCATCTTATCTTCCCTACGGGGATTAAGAACTAGGCTATCTCTTCTTTCTATCAGGATCACGTGCTACTAATCCGTAGACTTATAGATTGTTGGATTTAAGCTTGAGTTCAGTTTCTACTACTTTCGTACATTAACTGTTGATCTCGAAACCTTGATATTGTGCTTCTGAGTGGTTATGCCACCATTTTTGTGAATGTCTCAAATCTTTCTGAGCATTTACAGCCGTTATGCTGTCCGAGTCATCCCAGGTTTCTAAATAGTCTGATGCATTTGCAAAATCCTTTCCCTCTGGTTTCGATGTTCCTTTATGCCAGCTCAATCACACTAATTGTTGAGTTGAGGTATTCTATTGCCTTGACATTATGTTGGAGTTACTATTATGACCCTAGGTGTCTCAGGGGATCATCTAGTAGTCTAGCCATGATTTATGTTCCAGTGTGATGATTCTGGCCTTTATCCTCAAAAGCATTCCGTGATGCTACTTAGTAGTAGGTATTCTACTCCTTGGGTTTTGAACCCGAGATTCACTCTACCTACTTCATGTTGATAGTAATTGCTAGTGCCTTTAGGATATTAGTAACCTTTGCGATAGTCCTTGAAGTCCATGGTATCTTCTTCTTCCAAATACCATGAACTACTTATGGCAGAAGTTCCTCATTCAACTGAAATATTACAATTAGAGTACTCTTGAAGAGTTCCCCATTCATAAATCGAGACTCTGCCAGTTCTACCTTTCTGCATGGGTTATCCGGAAAAATATGTTGAACTTGGTTCGACATACTAATCTATGCCTCCACAACTCAGAAAATTATATGTTCCTTGAGTTGTTCTCTTTAGTTGCATTCTGACCCTCGTCTATCAATTGATAGTTAAGATTATGTGTGCATTCGTGATATCGATGCCTATTACTCTTGTGGTCCGTCAAGCCATTCTATCGCAGAATGACTAGGAGAAACAAACTCCAGTACCTCTTCCATATCCAGGATTGGGTCAAAGAAGTTGTGCTCCGCAGATCAAATTGCTAATCCAGCTTTTGTTCTGTTCTACCTTGGAGTATTACCATCTTTATATCAAGAATGTCATGGGAATTGCACACCATCCCATGAACTCTTAGTACAGTGATACTTCTTGCCATCACTGTTCATTCCTCGGCCCTCGTGTTGATGCAACCGGAATACCGACAAATGAATTGTGATGTGTGAAATCAATACTCCCAGCAACCTCGTTGCTTGGTAGTTAAAGGATAATAATTTCATTCTTAGCATGTTGGTTTTTGAATCATCCTTCTAAGACTTATCGTGCTACCTAGTTCTTATTTCGGTGCACCCTTCAATTGATGAGTTAGGATCTTGTCAAGTCCTCACTCATTTGATCATATCGTCTTGCCCTGAAAAGCAAGATTGTGCAAATAGGAATAATAAACTAACGCTGTATATTATCTCCCATTGATGAATCATACGTTTAAGCGTATGTTTACAATGAGTGCATTTAAGCAGAAGTAAATAGGACTATTTAACATGTCCTATCCAAGGGCGGGCTGCATATAGGTATATAAAACAGATATAACGATCGTGAACATATTCCACCTGAGTACTTCCTTTGTGCGCAAAGCCTGTTGCCTCCTTGGTTTTCTCTCTTGTGTAAGTCCGACAATCCGGCTCTTCTGAAGAGGCTGCCCGAAAGCAGTGTCCTGAAAGATAAAGGGGGTTAATTAAAGTATGTTGCGGTTATACCGCACTGTTGACTGAGTCACTGTTGCGCCTCCGCCTATGCCCATGGTATTTTGAGTGCGTAATTGTGTACGTGCGGTACGAATGCTGCTTTGATGGGGCTTGAGCAGAGGTCAGACTGCTAGTCGTGCTCTTGGCGTGCCTGGCGATCCTGTTGCGGGGTGCTCCGGACTCGCTTGACGGTGTTCGAGGTTATTGTCACCGGATTGGTGGTTTGTCGGAGAAGGCTGCCTTGTACTTCTACTGTGAGGGCTGCAGTATGCTCTTCTGTATGGAGAGAGTGGTCCATGTTTCCGTTGACTGTTATGACCCCGCGAGGTCCTGGCATCTTGAGCTTGAGGTATGCATAGTGTGGTACCGCATTGAATCGAGCGAATGCGGTTCGTCCAAGCAGTGCGTGATAACCACTGCGGAAAGGGACGATATCGAAGATTAACTCCTTGCTTCGGAAGTTATCCGGAGATCCGAAGACCACTTCCAGTGTTATCGAGCCCGTGCAACGGGCCTCTACTCCTGGAATTACACCTTTGAAGGTGGTTTTGGTGGGATTGATCCTCAAAGGGTCGATACCCATTTTGCACACTGTGTCCTGATAAAGCAGGTTCAGGCTGCTGCCGCCATCCATAAGGACTCGCGTAAGGTGGAATCTATCGATGATTGGGTCTAGGACCAATGCGGCTGAACCGCCATGACGGATGCTGGTAGGCTGATCCCTACGATCAAAGGTAATCGGACAGGCTGACCATGGGTTGAATTTTGGGGCGACTGGCTCCATCGCATAGACGTCCCGTAGTGCTCGCTTCCGTTCCCGTTTGGGAATGTGGGTGGCATAGATCATGTTGACCGTTTTCACCTGGGAAGGAAATTTCTTCTGTCCCCCCGTGTTCGGACGCCGGGGCTCCTCGTCGTCATCGCTGTGCAGCCCCTTGTCCTTGTTTTCGGTTTATTTTATTGGCCTGTTTGAACACCCAGTAGTCTCTATTAGTGTGGTTTGCTAGCTTGCCCGGGGTGCCATGAATTTGGCACGAGTGTTCAAGTATGCGGTCCAGACTAGACGGTCCCTGATTGTTTCTTTTGAACGGCCTTTTCTGCTGATCGGATTTGGATCCACTGAATCCGACATTGACTGTCGTGTCTTCAGTGTTGTCGCTGTTGTTTCGTCGCTTATGTCTGTTGCGTCGTGGCTTGCCGTTATTGTCGCGGACATCCGAGGTGTCGGAATGTGGCGTGGTGCTACTACGAGCCAACCAGCTGTCCTCGCCCGCGCAAAAGCGGGTCATGAGTGTCATGAGGGCGGCCATGGACTTGGGTTTTTCCTGGCCAAGGTGTCGGGCGAGCCACTCGTCACGGATATTATGCTTAAAGGCTGCCAGGGCTTCAGCGTCCGGACAGTCGACTATTTGGTTCTTTTTAGTTAGGAACCGAGTCCAAAATTTCCTGGCTGACTCTCCGAGCTGTTGAGTAATGTGGCTCAAGTCATCGGCGTCCGGTGGTCGCATGTATGTGCCCTGGAAGTTGTCGAGGAACGTGTCTTCTAGGTTTTCCCAACTGCCAATGGAATTTGCCGGCAGGCTGTTTAGCCAGTGCCGGGCTGGCCCTTTGAGCTTAAGGGGAAGATATTTGATGGGGTGTAGATCGTCTCCGTGGGCCATGTGAATGTGGAGAAGGAAATCTTCGATCCATACTGCGGGGTCTGTTGTGCCATCGTATGATTCAATGTTTACGGGTTTGAACCCTTCTGGGAATTCATGATCCATCACTTCGTCAGTGAAGCAGAGGGGGTGTGCGGTGCCTCTATGCCGGACTATGTGGCTACGCAGTTCAAATGAATCTGGATGGCTCTAGTCAGGCCCGGCCGGACTTGTTCATAGTGTATCCGGCGTGACGATCATCGTCACGTGTTGGGGCGCGCCCCCGCGATCCGTAGATCGATCTTGGCTGTCCTGCCTTCTTTTCCAGTATATCTTGCAGGTCCTGCCTATTGCCCCGGGCCGTAGTGTATTGGCGTGGGGATGCAGGATGGTATTCGGGCTAATATGTCGTTTTATCCCGGCCACGAGGTGGCCGGTCAGCCGTGTGGTGCTCGAGTCCATATTTCTCAGCTGCCAGGACTTCAGTCCATCTGTCTGTGAGTAGGTCTTGATCAGCTTGGAGCTGCTGCTACTTCTTTTTCAGGCTCCTCGCAGTGGCCATAAGCCGGCGCTTAAAGCGCTCCTGCTCCATGGGGTCCTCAGGCACGCCGAACTCGTCGTCGCCGAGGCTAATCTCGTCTTTGGGGGGCATGTAGTTGTCCTCCTCCGGATATCCGTCCGTTGCCTGTTCGTCTGGGCTAACCCGCCCGTCTTCCTGCTCGGCCTGCTCAAAGGCAAACTGATCAGGGTTGTATTCATCTTTGGCACCATCCGGATTGTTTTCGTCTCCTTTGCTGGTATTGCTGTGGCGGGGCTTGGAGCGGCACCGACGACGCCCATGCTTTCCTTTCTTCCCTGAGGGGTTATCCTCTATTGCCTCATCGCCATTGGTTTCCTTCGGAGTGTCCACCATATATATATCATATGAGGAGGTGGCTGTCCACCGCCCTGTGAGCGGTAGTTCCTGTTCTTCTCCTGCATCGTCGTCCATACCGTCGATGTCTTTGGAGTCGAAGTCAAGCACGTCGGTTAAATCATCGACCGTGGCAATGAAGTGGGTGGTGGGTGGGCAACGAATTCCTTCGTCGCCTGCTTCCCACTCAAGACGGACATAGTTCGGCCAAGATTCTCCTGACAAAGAGAGAGACTTTAACGAGTTCAGCACGTCGCCAAAGGGCGAGTGCTGGAAGATATCCGCAGCGGTGAACTCCATTACCGGAGCCCAACCAGGTTCGCCGGGCTCGGGAGCGCGTGGACTGGAACCTGCAGCCGGATACGAGTCCGGGGGTCCGGTGTCACAGGCTTCTTTGAGGATGAGGCCTGTGTTCGGCTCTACCGCCGATGAGTGTGCGGCCTCTAGGGCGGGGTCCATCCACCCGTCCTCGAGCGACGCAATCTGCTCTGGATTTAGGTCCGGGGCTCCTGCAGGGGCGATATCCCGAGCGTTGTCCGATAGCAGGTCTAAGCCGTGCTCATCGTGATTGTCTGGCGCTCCTGGCGCAGGCCCGAATCCGTTGAAGATCAAGTCTCCGTGGATATCGGCCGTGTAGTTCAAGTTTCCAAACCTGACCTGGTGGCTAGGGGCGTAGCTGTCGATCTACTCCAGATGGCCAAGTGAATTGGCCCGTAGTGCGAAGCCACCGAACACAGAGATCTGACCGAGGAGAAAAGTCTCACCCTGGACAACGTTGTTGTTGATGATTGAAGGAGCCATCAAGCCTTGCAGCGACGACACAGAGAAACTCCCAATGAAAGCATCAATGTCGGTGTAAAAACCGGCGGATCTCGGGTAGCGGGTCCCGATCTGTGCGTCTAAGGCTGATGGTAACAGGAGGCAACGAACATGATGTTTTACCCAGGTTCGGGCCCTCTTGATGGAGGTAAAACCCTACTTCCTGCTTGATTGATATTGATGATATGGGTATTACAAGAGTTGATCTACCACGAGATTGTAGAGGCTAAACCCTAGAAGCTAGCCTATGATGATTATGATTCTGATCATCCCTCTAAGGACTAAACCCTCCGGTTTATATAGACACCGGAGGGGGCTAGGGTTTACATGGAGTCGGTTACAAAGAAGGAAATATAATATCCCGATCACCAAGCTTGTCTTCCATGCAAAGGAGAGTCCCATCCGGACACGGGACGGAGTCTTGAGTCTTGTATCTTCACGCTCCAACAGTCTGGCCAAAGTATATAGTCCGGCTGTCCGGATACCCCCTAATCCAGGACTCCCTCATAGAGCTTTGCTCATCCATCCGGATCTACTCCACTGAGGGAGACCGCGACCACTTCGAGGAAGATCCATCTTGGATTCAAGACCCCTCACTAGAAGATCCCTCGCGGATTCAGGACCTCCTCATGGAGAAGAACTTGCTACTTGTATCGTCCTTTTTTGAATTTGGATCGTGTATCTCTTTGTGTTTCGAGGATCTAGCACATGTGTGACCATATCTTGTTGATTTGAGTGTTCCCTCTCATTTCCCCTCGTGATTTCCCTTGCGTTTTCCCTCGTGTTCTTCGTGTTCTTCGTAGGATCCCTCCAATCATGAAAGATCGGGCATCTTGGATTCTACCCTATGTCATCTTGGTATCAGAGCCACGTTGATCACAAATTTGGAGCCCCTACCCCCGTTTTCTAGCCTTCTTTTGCTTCATTTCGTCCTAAATTCGAAAATCCCCACCAAAAATGCCCCAAATTTTTGCTTGGATTTTCTAGGTGTTTTGTTGATTTTGATCCATAGATTTGCTTGGTTTCAAGTGGATCTAGATTCCCCTCAAGTTCCCCCACCTTCCATCCACGAAATTTCCGCAATTTTTGCCCCGAAATCATCGAAATTCCGCCCAAAAATTCATCCCCGAGAGGAAATCCTGAGTAGTTTGACCTGCCCGGATCATCCGGAATTGCTCCCGGATCATCCGGACACCTCCCGGGTCAGCTGGACCCTCTCCTGGACGTCCAGATAATCTAGACGCCCGAATAGCCGTATCCGAGTTGAGGAACCCGGATCATCCGGACATAGCCCGGATGAGCTGGACCTCCTCCCGGATGTCCGGTTAACCCTGAAGCTGAGAGGGCTGAATTCTTGTTTCGGCCATAACTAATTCATCCGGACTCCGATTTTGACGTTCTTTAGCTTGTTTTGAAGATATTGACATTCCCCATCCCACAAAAATATCACCAACACCATTTGACTCCATCAAAATTTTGGAACTTTGGCATCTTTGCCTAGGCCTTCCACGATATCATCCGCTACACCACCATCAACTTTCGCAACCTAACCCATTTTGTTCACCATTCCATTTGTGGTTGTTTGAGTAGTGATTAAAGTCTCCTAAGGTGTTTCGGGGATGGTTGCTTCTTCATCAACCACCATCACCACTTCCGCATAACTTTGCCCACCATACACTTCCACCAACCCAACTTAACCCAACTTTGTTTGAGCTTGTTTGAGTTGTGGATTGTGTCTCCTAAGGTGTTTCGGCTACTTAGGGATGACAACTTCAACTTCGAATCGCATAATCCCATCATCCCACTTCCGCATTGCTGAGTGCAAACCACCACCGCTCTTCGCTACCACCATTTGACATTTGCCTTTGGAGATTTTGAGTTTGCGGTTTTTCCATGCCCTAAGGTGTTTCGGCTAATTAGGAACGGGTCGACTTCGTCAACACCGCCTCTCATCATCACCAAGGAAGGTAACCTCGACGACATCATTGTATATTCCCCCTGCCATTGCATTGATAACCCCTAGCCCATTTCGCGTCACTTGCCTATCGAGACTAGCCATTGTGTATTGCCGGCAATGTTACTTGTGCACATTAGTGATCATCGATATACCTTCCATTGCTTACATACCATATCATATTGGTATCATCTTTCTATCATATCATATCTTGTGTCACAAGATTGTTCCCGCATATACACAATTGCTATCTTGGTTTGTGCATTGTGCAAAAGTGGCCACAAAAAAAGCTTTTAAGCAAAGAAAAAGAGTGAGCAAAGAAACTTGTAAGCAATAGCCATAGCATCATACCACATTGCACATAAGATTGTCATCATCTTGAGAGGAACACCAGGAACCATACATACATAGCATACTTGGGATAGAAGTTGCTACATTTTGCATCTTATAGGTTGTGCACAAGTGTCGTATCAGCCTATTGAGGAATCGTGCTAGTGTCTCTCTTGAGTTGTGCAACATGAGCATTTTCCGTGGATTCCACATTTTGTGCTCATTCTTTGGTTGCACGACCCATTTATCTATCCGTGTGTGTGTTTTCGTGTGCCATATATTGCTATTGGTCTACTTGTTTCACTTGTGAATTTGTGAATCTCTTTCAACATTATTAACTCTTGTTAACATTTTGCATCAAATTTTTGTGCCACTATCCTCACCGAGCTCCACCATAAGCCTTATTTGTGTAGGTGCGAGAAATTGATGAGATCGGTACCAATTGTGCTATTTCCTTATTACATCATTGAGTGATCATTGATCCATTCTCAACATCGGTCAAGGTACATTTGGTATAGTTCTCTCCTTTCTTCCACTCACATTTGCTCGAGTCTTGTGATGGATAGGCAAGGCATTTCATCTTCGGTCTTCCACAACAATGATGGAGCGAACGACTACATCACCAAAGCGTCCATTTTCGGTCTACAAAAACAAATGCAAGGCGCACATTCTACCTTGCGAGAGCGCATCGAGAACCTCTCCATCGACATTCGACACTCCAAAGCAAGGAAAATGGACTACATCGACAACAAGCTTTCCTCACAAAAGGAGGAGCAAGATGCAAATATGGAGGAGATTCGGGCCTTGTTGATCAACCGATCTTCCCCTTCATCATCCTCAAGGCGGTGACGTTCAAGTCACAAGTCTTCGGAGCACAAAAATGATCCAAGCACAAGTCGTCCACGTCCACATCTCCATGGTGACCACCATCATGTTCGTGATCCACATCGTCATGAAGGGCAAGTCACCTCCAAGCATCATGTGCACGACGACGACGAACGACATCTACAACGAGCTCAAGTACGACAACAACACCATCATCATGAAGATGCTCCACAAGCGCAAACGTATAAGTCCCAACAAGCCCTACTTCATGCCAAGTCCAAGCTTCATGAGCAAAAGAGAAGACCGTGAGACGAGCACCACCAAGACGGCGCTACGGCTACACCAACCACTTCGGCATCTTCGCCAAGTGTTATCAAGGCATCTTCGCCTTCAGACATACGGCATCTTTGCCTACTTCCCATGAGGTCGCCTACATCAACATCTTCAAAAACGAGGTGACCGCCTACAAGCGAGGGCGACACTTACATCTTTGGAAGCCCCTCAAGGAAGACGTTGAGCATGGGAATTTCCCTTCGGTCATGGAGACGAGCTATGAGGTGCCACATCATATAGACCTCCTACAACAAGACAGCAACAAGACGATCAAGCAAGGGCCATCCCCTTCGACCACGGCGATGAGCGCGGACCTCTCCAACAACATGAAGAAGACGCACATATTGGAATCATACTCTGAGTCAAGCTACGCGACCGCACATGGAGACATTTGCACCTACATCTCTCCGACACCCGCATATGTCGAGATGCCCCAATTGCCATGTGAGGAGATCCACCACCACATGAGTGACATGAGTGAATCCACCATATGTGACATTGAGTGCATTTCCTATGAGAGGATGAGTGTGACCACCACTAGCCCCACACATGAGAGCATGCCACACATCCTATGTGAGGTTGAGAGCCATTTGTGTGACTCCACCAACCATATGAGTTAGAGCATCTTACCGGGAGTGAGTGAGCCACAACACTTAGTGAGTGAGGTAGTTGAGACGGCATGTGAGGCCCTATGATTTCTAATGACTTAACCTCTACTCCTAGTATGTTTTCTTCTTTGGTGCTAGGTCTCCTACATGAGGACATACCTATCCTGGACGAGTCCATACCTCAAATGGAGACCATGATGGCCATGGTGGACGATGATGCACCCCCCACATGGTTCCATCAAGATGAAGATGACAACAAGTGGATCTTCAACACCTCACCTACAACACATGAGCGAAGCTCCAAAGGTAACATAGGTGATGGTGCTTGTCTTGCCCCACTAGTTGACTATATCACCAATGAGCTTGCATGATGTTGACACACCTATTACCATGCTTCACAGTAGTGCGACTTCCTCATGTCATGACTTACCAATTTATGATGAATATGATGATGAGCATGTTGAGTTGCCTACTTGTGATGCTATGCTCCATAGGATATCATGTGAAAATTCTATTGGTCACGTCATGTTTGACAATCCATTGAACTTGTCATATGTTGTGAGTGAGATCTCCCATATTGCATCATTTCAATCTCAACATAGTAACTATGCATGCCCCACTAAAATAAATCCCATTTGCACTTATGGCATAGATGACGAGATGATGGTCATTAGCTTTTGTTTTTCATGTGATGATATTGCCATGCTTCCTTTACATGATTTGCACAATTCATCTACTATGTCATGCCATGATCACATAGAAACAAATATGCTTTGTTTTGGATGTTTTCAATATTCTCCATGTGATGTTTCTACTAATGCTCATGAGGAGACCCCCATAGTTTCCTCATACATATAAGAAGATTTTGATGCATTCCATACTTTGCATGATTCCCATAATTGCGTGCACCATATGCATTCCATGAATAACAATGCTCTACATATTTCTAGTGATGCATTACACAATTTGAGTCTCCATTATGCTATACATAATAACAAACCCATCATGATGGATGACATGTTTATATATCACGCATCTCATTTATTTGAGCATTGGCTATTTTCTGCTAACCAACACAAGCATGTGCGCATCATAATGGATGATGTGTACATCTACCACGCACACACAGTTTTTCCTTTGACTTTGTTTTCTGTAGGTACTCACGTATACTCGTCAACCTCTCAATCCTAAGAGTTGACGAAACGAGCTCTTGAGAGCAATGATGATTTGGGATCCCGTGGATTGTCCTTCCCACCGTCCTCTTCGTGCAACGACTACGCGCATCTCTTTTACTTAGCTCTCACACGACTATGGTCTATTTACCACTTGTCACCTTATCCCATTCTATCATGTTCACTTTGCATGTTATGCCACTTAAAATGATTTTGCCTTGCAATTGTGACCCTTGCTTGCATTTACCCATGATTCGCCATTATACTACTTCTATGTGTATTTGCATGCTTGGTGGAGATCCTAGTAGCTATTGCCATGATTTCTTTGTGCCCCATGCTATTGATGATTGTTGTGTTGGGAGAGCAATGATGTCCCATTGCTATTTACATACGGCTTCTCGCCAATACATTGATGCTATTATGCTCATATCTTGCTTTCATGCTTGTGATATGTCATGTGCATTTTTCATGCCCACTATTTGCACACATGCCATGATTGGCATGATTACCTCTAGTATGTTGCATCTTCGCACTACTAGCTTGCTTGACTTGATCACTATGATTGCTGCTTTGTCGCATCACCCATGTTCCATTCTTACTCGCTTTCTTGGGTTGATGACATATATGTTCATGCCTCTCACTTGATTTGTCTTGATCATTGTCTCTTGTCCCCATTAGTTGAGCCTCTCATATGTCATTGTAGTGAGTGCACCCTTGCTATGCTTATTAATCTTGGAGAGTTGGACATATTACTTTTGATGCATGCTTGTTTGATTGAGCTTAATCTCTTTGGTTGTTCTCGCATCATATGCCTCCATACTATGAAATGCTCCCTTGTACTTTCTTATGATGAGCATGATGCATACACTTGTTGGATATCTTACCACACGAATGATAGGCTTTGCACTTCCACTAACCTCATTTGGTTTTACGAGTGTTTGTCATGTTCTTTCGTTTTGAAGGATTCACAAGGTGATATCGTCATGAGACATATCGGTCATGTCAAGGTGTACATGATGTGCGACACCAACATTCGCGAGAAACTACTAAAGGTGAACTCCTTCCCTTTGAGACATTCTCTTATACGCATATTGGATGGGTCATTCTTCCATTGTTGTTTCCTTCTTGGTGTCTACATGATACATCTCGCGAACGGAGGAGCGACATTGAAGATTGGCTCTATGGACCATCACTCATGCAACGACATCGAGCATTGGTACATCAACACTCCTTTGACACATTGCACCAACACCTCCATATTTTTTGATTGTGCTCACACATGTCATGCTCGATGGACATCTCATACTCATAACAAATTTGCATAGTATGCATGGATTGACTCAAATTATGATTGCCTTGTTGCACCTATTTCCATGTCATCCATGAAATATGAACTTGTGCATTTTCTTAGCAAATTTGTTGTGATATACCTTGATGGAATATTCATACATCATCATCAAATTGCCCATATCAATTGCATGATCACATACTCACATTGAGCACCAATTACCATGTTCATGCTTTTGATACACCGTCCCATTATGACATCATTTTGCACAATGGTCGCATTAATTGCATTCACCACACCTTTGTGCATACTACATATGCTTTTGTTCCCATGAATGCTTTGCATATCATTCTATATCATCTTGATAAGCTTCATGCGCTTTGTCACAAACAATCTTGCCGCACGGACTCATACTTACTTCATGGACACTTTGTGTGCGCTAACCATTGTATTTCCAAGTGTACTTTGTGTTTGCTCATTTTGCATGTACCACATACCGGAGACACCTTAGAGTACTTGGATTGTGCAATGCCTTCATCTACGTCCAACTACAAGTCCGTCCACGACAACCGTTTCCATGGTTATGAGGATCACGATCCGAGGTCGGATCTTTCCCAAGGGGGGGGAGATGATGCGGAGCATCCCACGATCATCCCCATGTACACTTCGAAAACTCCCCAAGCCCCAAGAGGACATACGATGAGACCTCGACCATATGCCATTGGACATAAGGTGAACTCACTCCTCTTCAAACCGTCACTTTCCACATGTGAGACATGGCTACTACCTCATGCATGGACCTTGCATATACTCAGGTACAACCGAGATGACCATGGAGAATCCAAGGACCAAGGCCAAGGATGGAAGAGGAGAAGGAAGAGGAAGAATCGGAGCAAGACTTGACTTGCACGAATCATCCGGATCCCCAGCCGGACGATCCGGACCAAGCTCGGATGATCCGGACCCCCGCCCGGACGATTCGGGTAATGTGCCTGAAGACACCCAAAGCCTACTCGACGCATCTGGATAATCCGAACGGCCGCCCGGATCATCCGGACCCCCGACGTCCAAATCATCCGGGACCCCATCCGGATCATCCGGACCCCCGACGCCCAAATCATCCGGGACCCCATCCGGATCATCCGGACCTTGCCTGCGCGTGTGACTTGGGCCGATGCCCGTGTACCCCTTTGCCCCTCACTTACCCCTTCGTGGCTTAGACTATATATACTCCTCCCCCTCCTCCATTTGAGGGGCAGCATTGGTTTAACTCATTTGTGAGATAGAGCTTTGCTCATCCATCCAGATCTACTCCACCGAGAGAGATCGCGGCCTCTTCGGAGAAGATCCATATTGGATTCAAGACCCCTCACAGGAAGATCCCTCGCGGATTCAAGACCTCCTCAAGGAGAAGAACTTGCTACTTGTATCGTCCTTTGTTGGATTTGGATCGTGTATCTCTTTGTGTTTTGAGGATCTAGCACATGTGTGACCATATCTTGTTGATTTGAGTGTTCCCTCTCATTTCCCCTCGTGATTTCCCTCGCGTTTTCCCTCGTGTTCTTCGTGTTCTTCATAGGATCCCCTCCAATCGTGAAAGATCGGGCATCTAGGGTTCTACCCTACATCAGGTAGGTTAGTAACTTCAACTAGATGTGACACGGCCACCTTTGATCCCATTCAGACACGGTGGGTGCCAAACATGGGCGGAAAAACACATTTGATTCAATCTCGTCCGAAAGACCTCTTTCTCTCGCTCCATGTCCCCATTCATACACGGTGGGCGGCAAAACAAACTCGACTCGGCCGAAATCTATGTAGGCAAATATTTTCAATAGGCGCGGGTTTGTAACTTCACTCGGACGTGACACAACTGCACTACCTGTCAGCCTCGTTCATACACCATGGACGCCAATCGTGGGCGCCAAAATACCCTCTCCTCGCCCGAAATTGTTGTGGGAAAATATTGGGGAGATGCGAGATTACCGTCCTATCCCCAACCGACGAGACGTCCAAATTTTAAACATGGGCTAAGCTCGTAACTTTCCCATATTTCAGACAGGTGCGTCCTAAAAACATGGTTCCCCATACCCTCTCCCTCCATTTTCCCATTTCTACTGTGTCCGCGCTGGAACACCATCACCACACTAGCCTCCTCCGTCCGCCACCCCATCTATCACCGCCTTCCTCCACCCCATCCATCGTCGTCATCCTCCATCATGCCGGAGCGCCTACCAAGACCGCGTCGTCCACTGCTAGAGACGGACGTTTCTCATCCTCGGTGACGGACTAGGAGCCTTGCATTGCGTCCTCTCGCTTCATCAGCGGTGGCGTCCTCCTTACCGGGGCCACTCCCACGACCTTCTCATCCACCACAACGGTACGTATCCCCCAATGCACCCGTCTACCATCATAGATTTGCTTTAATGCCACTAAGAGCCATCGCACTCCCGTTGCCTACATGGTGCCGTAAGAGAGGTGGTACTTCATATCTTCTCAACTTTTTTATCTCAACCAGAAAATAGATCGTAACTTAGTTACTGTACTTTCTTTTCAGCTCTTAGAATTCAGTTCTTAGTTTGAAGCAAACAATGGTTGCTAAATAGCATTTCCGTGGTTTGCAGCTTGAAATCTGCCATGGCACAGTCATAATAGGGTTTAATTGATCATGCTTAGGGTTTCCCCCTTTTATGATCACTATACAATCAGCATACATGCTTCATGTCATAATAGCATGTTGGGGAACGCGGTAATTTCAAAAAAAATCCTACGATCACGCAAGATCTATCTATGTGATGCATAGCAACGAGAGGGGAGAGTGTGTCCATGTACCCTCGTAGATTGAAAGCGGAAGTGTTTAGTTAACCCGGTTGATGTAGTCAAACGTCTTTGCGATCCAACCGATCCAAGCACCGAACGTACGGCACCTCCGCGTTCAGCACACGTTCAGCTCAGATACGTCCCTTGTACTCTTGAACCAGTTGAGGCTGAGGGAGAGTTTCGTCAGCTCAACAGCGTGGTGATGGTGATGATGAAGTTACCGGCGTAGGGCTTCGCCTAAGCACTACGACGATATGACTGAGGTGTGTAACTGTGGAGGGGGGCACCGCACACGGCTAAACAATTGTCAACTTGTGTGTATATGGGGTGCCCCCCTTCCCCATATATAAAGGAGTGGAGAAGGGAGGGGCCGGCCCTCTCTATGGCGCGCCCTAGGGGAGTCCTACTCCCACCGGGACTAGGATTCCCCCCTTTTCCCTAGTTGGAGTAGGAGAGGAAGGAAGGAGGAGAGAGGGAGGAAGGAAAGGGGGGCCGGCCCCCACCCAATTCGGATTTGGCTTGGGGGGCGCGCCCCCTCCTTGGACGCCTCCTCCTCTCTCCAACTAAGGCCCAATAAGGCCCATACACTCCCCGGGGGGTTCCGGTAACCCCCCGGTACTCCGGTAAATGCCCGAACTCATCCGGAACCATTCTGATGTCCAAACATAGTTGTCCAATATATCAATCTTCATGTCTCGACCATTTCGAGACTGCTCGTCATGTCCGTGATCACATCCAGAACTCTGAACTACCTTCGGTACATCAAAACTCATAATACCAATCGACATCGAATGTTAAGCGTGCGGACCCTACGGGTTCGAGAACTATGTAGACATGACCGAGACACATCTCCGGTCAATAACCAAGAGCGGAACCTGGATGCTCATATTGGCTCCTACATATTCTACGAAGATCTTTATTGGTTAAACCGCATAACAACATACATTGTTCCCTTTGTCATCGGTATGTTACTTGCCTGAGATTCGATCATCGGTACACAATAGGTCTGGTACAAAGCATAGCATACTTTATAGAACCTATGACTAAAGCATAGGGAATGACTTTCATTCTCTTTCTATCTTCTACCGTGGTCGGGTTTTGAGTCTTACTCAATTTTACACCTTGTAATACAGATAAGAACTCCTTCTTTGACTGATCCATTTTGAACTCTTTCAAAAAAACTTGTCAAGGTATGTATTCATTGAAAAATCTTATCAAGCGTCTTGATCTATCTCTATAGATCTTGATGCCCAATATATAAGCAAGTTCACCAAGGTCTTTCTTTGAAAAACTCCTTTCAAACTCTCCTTTATGCTTTCCAGAAAATTCTACATCATTTCCGATCAATAATATGTCATTCACATGTACTTATCAAAAAGGTTGTAGTGCTCCCACTCACTTTCTTGTAAATATAGGATTCACCAAAAATCTGTATAAACCATATGCTTTGATCACACTATCAAAGCATTTATTCCAACTCCAAGAGGCTTGCACCAGCCCATAAATGGATCACTGGAGCTTGCACACTTTGTTAGCACCCTTTAGATCGACAAAACCTTCTGGTTGCATCATATACAACTCTTCTTCCACAAATCCATTTAGGAATGCAGTTTTGATATCCATCTGCCAAATTTTGTAATCATAAAATGCGGTAATTGCTAACATGATTCGTACAGACTTAAGCATCGCTACAGTTGAGAAATCCTCATTGTAGTCAACACCTGGAATTTGTCGAAAACCTTTTGCAACAAGTCGAGCTTTGTAGATAGTAACACTACCATCAGCGTTCGTCTTCCTCTTGAAAATCCATTTATTTTTTATGGCTTGCCAATCATCGGGCAAGTCCACCAAAGTCCACACTTTGTTCTCATACATGGATCCCATCTCAGATTTCATGGCCTCAAGCCATTTCATGGAATCTGGGCTCATCATCGTTTCCTCATAGTTCGTAGGTTCATCATGGTCTAGTAACATGACTTCCAGAATAGGATTACCGTACCATTCTGGTGCGGACTGTACTCTGGTTGACCTACAAAGGTAGTAACTTGATCTGAAGTTTCATGATCATCATCATTAGCTTCCTCACTAATTGGTGTAGGAATCACTGGAACTGATTTCTGTGATGAACTACTTTCCAATTCAGGATAAGGTACAATTACCTCATCAAGTTCTACTTTCCTCCCACTCACTTCTTTTGAGAGAAACTCCTTCTCTAGAAAGGATCCATCCTTAGCAACGATCTTGCCTTCGGATCTGTGATACAAGGTGTACCCAACTGTTTCCTTTGGGTATCCCATGAAGACGCATTTCTCCGATTTGGGTTCGAGCTTATCAGGTTGAAGCTTTTTCACGTAAGCATCACAGCCTCAAACTTAAAGAAACGACAACTTTGGTTTCTTGCCAAACCACAGTTCATAAGGCGTCGTCTCAACGGATTTTGATGGTGCCCTATTTAAAGTGAATGCAGTTGTCTCTAATGCATAACCCCAAACCAATAGTGGTAAATCAGTAAGAGACATCAATGATTGCACCATATCCAATAAAGTGTGGTTATGATGTTCGGACACACCATTACGTTGTGGTGTTCCAGGTGGCGTGAGCTATGAAACTATTCCACATTGTTTTAAATGAAGGTCAAACTCGTAACTCAAATATTCCCCTCTACGATCAGATCGTAGAAACTTTATTTTCTTGTTACAACGATTCTCCACTTCACTCTGAAATTCTTTGAACTTTTCAAATGTTTCAGACTTGTGTTTCATTAAGTAGATATACCCATATCTGCTCAAATCATCTGTGAAGGTCAGAAAATAATGATACCCGCCACGAGCATCAATACTCAATGGACCGCATACATCGGTATGTATTATTTACAATAAGTCACTAGCTCGTTCCCTTGTTCCGGAGAATGGAGTTTTAGTCATCTTGCCCATAAGGCATGGTTCGCAAGCATCAAATGATTCATAATCAAGTGATTCCAAAAGTCCATCTTTATGGAGTTTCTTCATGCACTTTACACCGATATGACCCAAACGGCAGTGCCACAAATATGTTGCACTATCATTATCAACTTTGCATCTTTTGACATCAATATATGAATGTGTGTATCACTATTATCAAGATTCAATAAACCATCAACATTGGGTGTATGACCATAGAAGGTTTTATTCATGTAAACAGAATAACAATTTATTCTTTGTCTTAAATGAATAATCGTATAGCAATAAACATGATCTAATCATATTTATGCTCAACGCAAACACCAAATAACATTTATTTAGGTTCAACACTAATCTCGAAAGTATAGGGAGTGTGCGATGATGATCATATCAATCTTGGAACCACTTCCAACATACATTGTCACTTCACCCTCAACTAGTCTCTGTTTATTCTGTAACTCCTGTTTCGAGTTACTAATCTTAGCAACCGAACAAGTATCAAATACCCAAGGCTACTATAAACACTAGTAAGGTACACATCAATAACTTGTATATCAAATATACCCTTGTTCAATTTTCCATCCTTCTTATCCACCAAATATTCAGGGCATTTCCGCTTCCAGTGACCATTTCCTTTGCAGTACAAGCACTCAGTTTCAAGCTTTGGTCTAGCTTTGGGCTTCTTCACGGGAGTGACAACTTGCTTGCCATTCTACTTGAAGTTCCCTTTGTTTCCCTTTGCCCTTTTCTTGAAACTAGTGGTCTTGTTTAATCATCAACACTTGATGCTCTTTCTTGATTTGTACCTTCGTCAATTTCAATATCACGAAGAGCTCGAGAATCGTTTTCGTCATCCCTTGCATACTATAGTTCATCATGAAGTTCCAGTAACTTGGTGATGGTGACTAGAGAACTCTGTCAATCACTATCTTATCTGGAAGATTAACTTCCACTTGATTCAAATGATTGTAGTACCCAGACATTCTGAGCACATGCTCACTAGTTGAGCAACTCTTCTCCATCTTTTAGGCAAAGTACTTGTTAGAGGTCTCATACCTCTTGACAGGGGCATGCATCTGAAATACCAATTTCAATTCTTGGAACAATTCATATGTTCCGTGGCGTTCAAAATGTTTTTGAAGTCCCGGTTCTAAGCCATAAAGCATGGAGCACTAAACCATCAAGTAGTCATCACATTGAGCTAGCCAAACGTTCATAATGTCTGCATCTGCTCCTGCAATAGGTCTGTCACCTAGCGGTGCATCAAGACATAATTCTTCTCTGCAGCAATGAGGATAAACCTCAGATCACGGACCCAGTCCGCATCATTGCTACTATCATCTTTCAACTTAGTTTTCTCTAGGAACACATATAAAAACATAGGGAAGCAACAACGTGAGCTATTGATCTACAACATAATTTGCAAAATACTATTAGGACTAAGTTCATGATAAATTTAAGTTCAATTAATCATATTACTTAAGAACTCCCACTTAGATAGACATCCCTCTAACCATCTAAGTGATCACGTGATCCAAATCAACTAAACCATGTCCGATCATCATGTGAGATGGAGTAGTTTTCAATGGTGAACATCATTATGTTGATCATATCTACTATATGATTCACGCTTGACCTTTCGATCTTAGTGTTCCGAGGCCATATCTGCATATGCTAGGCTCGTCAAGTTTAACCCAAGTATTCTGCGTGTGCAAAACTGGCTTGCACCCGTTGTATGTGAACATAGAGCCTATCACACCCGATCATCACGTGGTGTCTCGGCACGAAGAACTGTCGCAACGGTGCATACTCAGGGAGAACACTTATACCTTGAAATTTTAGTAAGGGGTCATCTTATAATGCTACCACCGAACTAAGCAAAATAAGAATATAAAAGATTAACATCACATGCAATCAAAATATGTGAAATTATATGGCCATCATCATCTTGTGCCTTTGATATCCATCTCCAAAGTACCATCATGATCTCCATCGTCACCGACATGACACCATGATCTCCATCATCTTGATCTTTATCAATGCGTTATCACATGGTCGTCTTGCAAACTATTGCTTTTGCAACTATTTCTATCGCATAGCGATAAAGTAAAGCAATTATATGGCGCTTGCATCTTATGCAACAAGGAGACAACCATAAGGCTCATGCCCAGTTGTCGATAACTTTAACAAAACACGATCATCTCATACAACAAATTATATCACATCATGTTTTGACCATATCACATCACAACATGCCCTTTAAAAACAAGTTAGACGTCATCTACTGTGTTGTTACAAGTTTTACGTGGTTGCTACGGGCTTCTAGCAAGAACCGTTCTTACCTACATATCAAAACTACAACGATTTTTCGTCAAGTGTGCTGTTTTAACCTTCAACAAGGACCGGGCGTAGCCACACTCGATTCAACTAAAGTTGGAGAAACAGACACTCACTAGCTACCTGTGTGCGAAGCACGTCGGTAGAACCAGTCTCGCGTAAGCGTACGCGTAATGTCGGTCTGAGCCGCTTCATCCAACAATACTACCGAATCAAAGTATGACATGTTGGTACTATTATCATCCACAACTCTTTGTGTTCTACTCGTGCATATAACATTTACGCATAGACCTGGCTCGGATGCCACTATTGGGGAACGCGGTAATTTCAAAAAAAAATCCTATGATGTCGCAAGATCTATCTATGTGATGCATAGCAACGAGAGGGGAGAGTGTTTCCACGTACCCTAGTACACCAAAAGCG
Organism: Triticum dicoccoides; assembly: GCF_002162155.2. Taxonomy (NCBI): domain Eukaryota; kingdom Viridiplantae; phylum Streptophyta; class Magnoliopsida; order Poales; family Poaceae; genus Triticum; species Triticum dicoccoides. The sequence goes on along the minus strand of NC_041381.1, from coordinate 210,043,610 downwards.
GAAGAGTTTAGTTAACACGGTTGATGTAGTCGAATGTCTTCGCGATCCAACCGATCCAAGCACCGAACGTACGGCACCTTCGCGTTCAGCACACGTTCAGCTCAGAGACGTCCGCCGTACTCTTGATCCAGTTGAGGCCGAGGGAGAGTTTCTTCAGCATGACGGTGTGGCGACAGTGATGATGAAGTTACCGGCACAGGGCTTCGCCTAAGCACTACGATGATATGACCGAGGTGTGTAACTGTGGAGGGGGGCATCGCACACGGCTAAACAATTGTCAACTTGTGTGTCTATGGGGTGCCCCCCTCCCCCGTATATAAAGGAGTGGATGAGGGAGGGGCCGACCCTCTCTATGGCGCGCCCTAGGGGAGTCCTACTCCCACCAGGAGTAGGATTCCCCCTTTTCCCTAGTTGGAGTAGGCGAGGAAGGAAGGAGGAGAGAGGGAGGAAGGAAAGGGGCCGGCCCCCACCCAATTCGGATTGGGCTTGGGGGGAGTGCGCCCCCTCCTTGGCCGCCTCCTCCTCTCTCCCACTAAGGCCCGATAAGGCCCATACACTCCCCGGGGGGTTTCGGTAACCCCTCGGTACTCCGGTAAATGCCCGAACTCATCCGAAACCATTCCGATGTCCAAACATAGTTGTCCAATATATCCATCTTCATGTCTCGACCATTTCGAGACTCCTCGTTATGTCCGTGATCACATCCGTAACTCTTAACTACCTTCGGTACATCAAAATACATAAACTCATAATACCAATCGTCATCGAACGTTAAGCATGCGGACCCTACGGGTTCGAGAACTATGTAGACATGACCGAGACACATCTCCGGTCAATAACCAAGAGTGGAACCTAGATGCTCATATTGGCTCCTACATATTCTATGAAGATCTTTATCGGTCAAACCGCATAACAACATACGTTGTTCCGTTTGTCATTGGTATGTTACTTGCCTGAGATTCGATCGTCGGTACCACCATACCTAGTTCAATCTCATTACCGGCAAGTCTCTTTACTCGTTCCATAATACTTCATCCCGCAACTAACTCATTAGTCACAATGCTTGCAAGGCTTATAGTGATGAGTATTACCGAGAGGGCCCAGAGATACCTCTCTGAAACACGGAGTGACAAATCCTAATCTCGATATATGCCAATCCAACAAACACCTTCCGAGACACCTGTAGAGCACCTTTATAATCACCCTTTTACATTGTGACGTTTAGTAGCACACGAAGTGTTCCTCCGGTATTCGAGAGTTGCATAATCTCATAGTGTGAGGAACTTGTATAAGTCATGAAGAAAGGAGTAGCAATGAAACTGAAACGATCATAATGCTAAGCTAACGGTTGGGTCATGTCCATCACATCATTCTCCTAATGATGTGATCATGTTCATCAAATGGCAACACATTTCTATGGTTAGGAAACATAACCATCTTTGATTAACGAGCTAGTCAAGTAGAGGCATACTAGGGACTATATGTTTTTTGTCTATGTATTCACACATGTACTAAGTTTCCGGTTAATAAAGTTCTAGCATGAAAATAAACATTTATCATGAATTAAGGAAATAAATACTAACTTTATATTGCCTCTAGGGCATATTTCCTTCATAGCACTGCTCCACCCATCAAGCTAAACAAGCTTAGTTGTTCAAATACAAATCTGATATTATTAAAACAGACTCGTTTAATTTGTCAGCTAAATGTTCCCAGTTTAGTTTCGAAAATGCATGTACGCCGCTCAGGTGTGGATCTCTAGGGTGCCCATGGTGGGCCATGGCCCATCCTGGGATTTTGGGTCGGCCCAGGCCTCAACTCCCCTCTGTTCTGTTGCGCTTATGATCTCTACTCGCCCCCAGCCGCCTGCCTCGCTGGTGACTTATCGTCCCCAGACGGCATGCCTCTAGGAGGAGACGCTAGACTAATAGGAGGTCAGGAGCCACTCGTCCAATAGCATCACCTCTTCCCGGGGGCACCACCGTGCCTACCTTCCCAGTCCGTTCAGGGCTCAGGCATGCAGCAACCACTAAGCCAAACCGATTTATCCTGAGATACTCCTCAACACCCATCAACCACTCCTCATCACCCATTTTCTAATTGATTCATTACTCATTAGGCAGGACTGTCATTAGGGTTTGTTGTGTATTGAGGGCTACCTGCACTTAATGGTTCAGATGTATTTCAGTAATTTTTAGTACCTGTAAAGTTCACAGGGTTTCAAAATTCCGGCCCTAGGAACAGACACTAGTCATTTTGGATTGTTGGTCATAGTGACATTAACCCAGATTACTACTGCAGGCTAGGTTTGTTGACAATTTTACTTGTCTTTCTTACTCATTCGATATGATATCCAATTATTCACGTCGATTAGTTGCAAACAATAAGTGCCAAACCAACTTCTTGATTCAGATTTTGGACGGTCTCTTACTGTAGTTACAATTCTGCCTACTTGTCCTAGTAAGCTCACAAGTAATGATTGATTCACTGCCTCTATGCTTGCCTTGTCATATTTGTTGTCAATATTCTTTTAGGGAGGACCACCCTATTTCAAAATATTGGAACCGCGAACATGAGTGAATAGTATTTCTCTGTGTGATCTATTCCATCATGTGTGGGCTATGAACACTGCATTGTATAGAAAGAAAGTGTCATATCCACCTTTTACATAGACTACGGTCTTTTACATGGAATACAATCTGCTTACTTGCTTTGTGTCGCACTACCAACACTCCTCCCTTGAAGCTAAACATTATGCTACTCATAATTCCTTAGTTTATTTGTTCAAATACGAATTTGATATGATTCTAATGTTCCTACTTTAGTTTTGAAATGTGTGTTTGCCTGTTATAGAGACATGAGAGGTTTGTATTTCTGTGTGTGGTCTGGTCAGCGCGGTTGGGGGATGAACTTTGTATACGCAGGGGTTTGTAGGGGGACACTCTTTGAGTTGAATCTGCAATGCATTCCATAGATAATCTGACTACTTTTTATGTTTTCATGAATCTCAGATACTGAACAACATCCTAATGATTATGATCATGCACGCATGAAAAGAATAAAGCAGAACAATGCCATGGCTATCGAACTTGGCATTAAGGGACTGAAATCAAGTCTAGATGCAATGCAATGCAAACGCTCTCCACCTACAGATTCATGCTCAGAATATGATCCTAACAGTGATTTTGAGCTAGAGGGAGAGCTAAGTCAATGTAGCTCCCTAGTGGAGGAGTCAGATGCAGATGCCCTATCTTATTCACCCATCAAGGTGCTTTCTCAACTTTCCATGGTTATATTGGTCACACATATCTTGCAACTGATGCTTTGCATTGCTTCTACTTTGTTGCACTACCATTAGCTTAGTTTACACATCGTGTATGTGAATATGCCCTGCCTATCCATTTTCAGTACATATTCCATCTGTCATCATACCATATTTATCCATTCAAATGTTGTTCTTGTGTATCAGATGTTCAAAAGGAAGAGGGTGATTGCTAATCGTAGAGGAGCACAAACAAAGTATTTGTAAAAGGTAGTGACACCTGATAAATCAAACAGACCATTAGGTGTAGTTGCAATATCACCAGACCCAGAAAACATGGCCATAACTCTAACAGACTCTAGGCATACTACACTCGCCATCTCTGATGCCCCAACTCAGCCGACCCCAACTGCCGCAAACAGTATGATGATGCCAGTTGACATAGCACCATCTCTATGATGTAAAACCCCCATTCCAGCAAAGAGTACACCTAATCCAGTTGCCAAATCCCTTTTTGAATGAGAGAGAGCCCCAGTTGCAGCAAATAGGACTCAAGTTCCACTTCTTCCCAGTTTACAAGACGAAGCTTATATTGTTGTCAGGAACTTTGTGCGCATCCTTCCTTCATGGAAAGATTATACCACAGACAAAGATTAATCTAGTGCACTCAAATCACTAGAATTTGGTTTATCATAATTGGATCTCTTAAAAAGATTGGCAAGCGGATGAGGATCCATAGATCTTAGGTTCTTTGTTTAGCAATAAATAAACAACTATTCCAACCAAACGAGCAAACGATCCAAGTAAGACATCAAGACGAACAGAAGAAGGGTGAATAAAACGGCAAGGGTGAAGTGGGGGAGAGGAAAACGAGAGGCAAATGGCAAATAATGTAATGCGAGGGAGATGAGTTTGTGATGTGTACTTGGTATGTCTTGACTTGTGCGAAGACCTCCCCGGCAACGGCGCCAGAAATCCTTCTTGCTACCTCTTGAGCACTGCGTTGGTTTTCCCTTGAAGAGGAAAGGGTCAGCAAAGTAGCATAATTATTTCCCTCAGTTTTTGAGAACCAAGGTATCAATCCAGTAGGAGGCTCCTCAAAAATCCCCCGTACCTACACAAACAAACAAGAACCTCGCAACCAACGTGATAAAGGGGTTGTCAATCCCTTCACGGTAACTTGCAAAAGTGAGATCTGATAGAGATAATAAGATAAGATAAATATTTTTGGTATTTTTATGATATAGATTGGAAAGTAAAAGATTGCAAAATAAAGATACATTGGAAACTTATATGATAAAAGATAGACCCGGGGGCCATAGGTTTCACTAGTGGCTTCTCTCAAGATAGCATAAGTATTACAATGGGTGAACAAATTACTGTCGAGCAATTGATAGAAAAGTGCATAGTTATGAGAATATCTAGGCATGATCATGTATACAGGGATCACGTCCACAACAAGTAGATCGAAACGATTCTGCATCTACTACTATTACTCCACACATCGACCGACTCCTGCCTGCATCTAGAGTATTAAGTTCATAAGAACAGAGTAACGCATTAAGCAAGATGACATGATGTAGAGGGATAAACTCAAGCAATATGATATAAACCCCATCTTCTTATCCTCGATGGCAACAATACAATACGGGCCTTGCTGCCATTGCTGTCACTGGGAAAGGACACCGCAAGATTGAACCCAAAGCTAAGCACTTCTCCCATTGCAAACAAAGATCAATCTAGTAGGCCAAACCAAACTGATAATTCGAAGAGACTTGCAAAGATAACCAATCATACATAAAAGAATTCAGAGGAGATTCAAATATTTATCATAGATAAACTTGATCATAAACCCACAATTCATCGGATCTCGACAAACACACCGCAAAAAGAGTTACATCGAATAGATCTCCAAGAAGATCGAGGAGAACTTTGTATTGAGATTCAAAGAGAGAGAAGAAGCCATCTAGCTAATAAGTATGGACCCGAAGGTCTGTGGTAAACTACTCACAACTCATCGGAGAGGCCTTGGAGATGATGTAGAGGCCCTCCATGGTCGATTCCCCCTCCGGCGAAGCGCCGACGAAGGCTCCAAGATGGGATCTCGCGGATACAGAAGGTTGCGGCGGTGGAAATAGTTTTTCGTGGTGCTCCTGGATGTTTTCAGGGTACGGGAGTATATATAGGGAAGGAGGTAGGTCAGGGGAGCCATGAGGGGTCCACGAGGGTGGGGGCGTGTCCACCCCCCTAAGGCGCGCCCTCCTACCTCGTGGCCACCTCGGCTGCTTCTTGACGTCCACCCCAAGTCTCCTGGATTGCGTTTGTTCCAAAAAGATTGCTCCCGAAGGTTTCATTCCGTTTGGACTCCGTTTGATATTCCTTTTCTTCGAAACACTGAAATAGGCAAAAAACAGCAATTCAGTCTGGGCCTCCGGTTAGTAGGTTAGGTCCCAAAAATGATATAGAAGTGTAAAGTAAAGCCCATAAACATCCGAAATAGGTAATATAATAGCATGGAACAATAAAAAATTATAGATACGTTGGAGACGTATCAAGCATCCCCAAGCTTAATTCCTGCTCGTCCTCGAGTAGGTAAATGATAAAAACAGAATTTTTGATGTGGAATGCTACCTAGAATAATTCTCACTGTAATTTTCTTTATTGTGGCATGAATGTTCAGATCCAAATGATTCAAAATAAAAGTTCCTATTGACATACGAAATAATAATACTTCAAGCATACTAACAAGGCAATCATGTCTTCTCAAAATAACATGGCTAAAGAAAGTTCATCCCTACAAAATCATATAGTTAGGCTATGTTTCATTTTCATCACACAAAATACTCCCATCATGCATAACCCCGGTTTCAGCCAAGCAATTGGTTCATACTTTTTAACGCGCTTCAGCTTTTTTTCCACTCTCACGCAATACATGAGCGTGTGCCATGGATATACCACTATGGGTGGAATAGAATATGATGATGGAGGTTGTGAGGAGAAGACAAAAAAGTAGAAAGTCTCACGTTGACGAGGCTAATCAACGGGCTATGGAGATGCCCATCAATTGATGTCAATCATGAGGAGTAGGGATTGCCATGCAAGGGATGCACTGGAGCTATAAATATATGAAAGCTCAACAAAAGAAACTAAGTGGGTGTGCATCCAACTTGCTTGCTCACGAAGACCTAGGGCATTTTGAGGAAGCCCATCGTTGGAATATACAAGCCAAGTTTTATAATGAAAAATTCCCACTAGTATATGAAAGTGACAACATAAGAGACTCTCTATATGAAGAACATGGTGCTACTTTGAAGCACAAGTGTGTAAAAAGATAGTAACATTGTCCCCCTTTTTATTTCTTCTTTTTTGGGCCTTTTTTTATTTGGTCTTTCCTTTTTTTTGTTGGCTTTTTTTTATTTGGCCTTTCTTTTTTTATAAGGGACAATGCTGTAACACCCCGATAATCATGCTACAGTAAACTCCTGCTAATGACTGCCAAGTCATCACAATTATTTTGCTAATCATCACTTTGTTCCAAATCAAATTCATATCCATATTCAAATTGCATGTCAAATTATTTTCTTCAAAAATAAAACAAAAATGTTGGTTGGGCTGCAAATATTCACTATGGAATTATCATGTAGAAACCAACATCATTTGATTCATAGATAAATTCCTTTTTTTGCGTTGAAAATCAGGATCTTTATTAATTTAGAACAGGATTACAATCTGCAGCTAAAAGAACTGCTACATCACTTGGGACATCCTGAAACCAAACATTGGTTAGATGTTCCCTCCTTGCAAATTTAGCTAAGAAATCTGCAATCCCATTTTGAGTACGACTAATTTTAACTAGCTTAAGTTCCCGATCTCCCATAACTAGGTCCTTTACTTCCTCCACAAAGTGGCCAAGATACGACCGATCAAGCATCTTATTTGTTAGCGTCAATACACCTTTGGCACTATCAGTTTGAACAATCATTGGCAGCGGCGTGTGCTGAGTAGCTACCTGTATGCCTTCCTTGATTGCCATTAACTCAGCCTCAAAAACATCACCACAACTGGGTATGTATCGGCAGGAACAAACAATATTTGCCCCATGTGATCCCTGACAACGACTCCCACCCCGCCATCTTTACCCGTAACATCAAATGAACCATCCACTAATACAGCTACCCAACCCATGGCCGGCGGAGGCCAATTTAGTGCTGACTGTTGTTGAACAATCTTCACCGGCCGGCGTGGGAAGTCATCTGTTATAATAGCTTTCCCCTTGATCGGATCTCTGCCTTCATCATCTTTGATCAATACAAGTGTACTCCAGTAGCTCTCAAGGAACCGCCTAGTAATATCAATTGTAGGTACTGATTTTCCATGGGTCATCTCATTTCGTAAGTGCCAATTCCTCCAAATGATAAGCAGTACTTTTGCTCTCTCTGATTCACCATTTTTTACCAGCACATCAAACAGCCATTCTGGACCTGTATGGCTGTATCCAGCAACTCGGATCTCTCGGGTAGAGTCCAGACTTCTCGCATTGAATCCCACACAGCAGACGCATGCGGGCATGAAATAACAACATGAAAAGAGGATTCCTCCATCTGTCCGCAGCGTACACAGATGTCCACCGGATCTAAATGTCGCTGCTTCTTCAAAACTGCCCTCCAGATAACAGTTTCCACGCACAGATTTTCATCTTTTGTGGTACTTGAATTTTCCAGAACATCCTCCATACAGGTCTATCACCAGATGGCCTTGAACTAGTGGAAACCCCTCCCAGTTCCATTAGATGATCCTCCACGGCAAGGTGATAAGCGCTCCGAACCGAGAACCTTCCATTTTTCTCAGGTTGCCATGCAATAAAATCATCTTGCACTTGAGCAGATAATTTGATTTTCTGTATTTCCTCCACATCAGCTGGTATTAGATATTGATTGAGCCTCTCAACATCCCAAACTCCATCCTGATTGATAAACTGGGCAACTCTTGTTAGCCGGCATCGACCCTGTGAGGTAAGAGGTCTACAAGATATCCCCCTTTGGATCCATGGATCACGCCAAATTCTCACGCTGCGCCCATCACCTATCCTCCATATGACACCTTTCTTTAACAACTCTAGCCCATGCTCAATGCCCTTCCAAACTACTGATGAGTTTCCGGTGAACACAGTATCAATCAGGTTTCCTCGTCTATAGTACTTTTCCTTCAACAACCTTGCACACAAACTATCTGGTCGCTCAATTAAACGCCAAGCTTGTCTCGCAAGCAAAGCCTGGTTAAAGAGGCGCATGTCACGAAAACCGAGACCACCTTGATTCTTTGGGAGTATTAATTTTTCCCATGCAATCCAGTGTGTCTTATGTTTTCCATTCTCCACACCCCACCAGTACCTCCGGACCATCTTGGTCAGATCATCACACACCGACAATGGAAGTTTAAATACACTCATAACATGTGTCAGGATAGCATTAGCAACTGCCTTAATCAACACTTCCTTTGCGGCCGAGGACATAAATCTTTCTCCCCAATCCACAAGTATCTTTGCCAATCTAGTTTGAAGTGTTTGGAATCGGCCCTTACTCATTCTACCTTCAGGAACAGGCAGCCCCAAATATCGATCTTCAAACTCCTGTTGTCCAACATGAAGGATATTTTTAACTAGCTCTTGAATATATACTGGACAAGATTCCCCAAATAAAATGCTGCACTTCTCTGGATTTATTAATTGCCCCATCCCTTGTGCATAGTGATGCAACACATCAGCAACAATGTTTGCTTGGGCCTCAGATGCCTTGAAAAAAAGTAGTGTATCATCCGTGAACAGAAGATGAGATATCCTCGGTGCCGTACGGCAAATAGCAACCAGAGAAAGCCCACGCGTTGCAACTGCATCTAGTATCAAAGCCGACAAGGAATCAGCCACAAATAAGAAGAGAAACGGTGATAATGGGTCACCTTGTCGTAGGCCTCGGGATGGCGAAAAACGCTCCAGCAACCTCCCATTAAATTTTACCGAATAGGTGACTGTCCGGACACATTGCATGATCCAAGAAACCCATTTATTCTCAAACCTTAGCCTTCTCATAGCCCGCTCCAGAAAATCCCAATCAACACGATCATATGTCTTTGAGAGGTCCAACTTGTAAGCATAGATTGCCCTCTCTGGATTACTTTCCTTCTGAATATGATGAATGCACTCAAAAGCGATGAGCACATTGTCAGATATTAATCTCCCTGGAACAAATGCACTTTGGCACTCACAAATAATACCATCCAGCAATGGCCGGAGCCGATTCACTAAACACTTAGAAACGATTTTGTATAAAACATTGCATAGTGATATAGGCCGAAAATCTTTCATACTCTCTGGGTATTGCTTTTTGGGAATTAGCACAATACTCATTTCATTAACACCCTGCGGCATCACCCCTGATGAGAAAAAATGTTGCATTGCCACAATCACTTCCGCCTTCATCGTGTCCCAATTTCGTTGATAAAACCGTGCTGGAAAACCATCCAGTCCGGGCGCCTTGATAGGGCCGATTTGGAATAGCGCGTCACTTATTTCCTTCTCTGTAAAATCCCTCACTAACATCTCATTCATGTCATTAGTAACTTCGATGTTGAGGAGATCCAGGACTAAATCCACATCTAAGGTCGGATCCCTTGTGAAAACCTCCTTAAAATAAGATGATGCCATTCTTTCCATATGTGAGGGTAACGTGCACCACTCCCCTTCCTCATTTTTCAGTTTGGAAATATAGCTTCTACGAGCCTGCCATACTGCCCTTTGATGGAAAAAATGTGTATTTTGATCTCCCTCTTTTAGCCACATTATACGCGAACGTTGAAGCCACATCGTTTCTTCCCTATATAACAATTCATCCATCCTATTCGCTTTCTCTTTCAGCAATTCACGTGCAGCCCCATTACTTTGCAGTTCAACTAGCTCTGCCCTAAGCTTTTTGAATTCCTTCCTGACATTTCCAAACTTGCAGCTCAACCATAACTTGCTTTAGGGAAGAGGCCACCGAGCCTAAATCAGCACTTGGTCTCGCCCCTTCCCAAGCGTTCTTGATTATGTCCGGGAGGCCCGATTCCCTCTCCCACATGATTTCATAACGTGGCACATACTTACGCCGACGTTGGTGTTCATTATCAATACACATAAGTATAGGGCAGTGGTCAAATCTAGAAGAGACCAAATGCTTCACCATTGCCCCCGGAAATCTGTCTCGCCATTGTGGATCAGCACACACACGGTCCAGTCTCACTCGGACGTTTCGTGGCCCATACTTGTGATTATCATATGCGAATGGGAATCCACTAAACCCCAAATCAGCCAGCTCACAAGCTTCCAAGGTATCCCGAAACACCGCCATTTGTGCCTCCGGCCGCTGTCTCATTGACATATGCTCATGCTGCCATATTGCTTCATTGAAGTCTCCTAAAACCACCCAAGGTAAGTCAGATTGCACTTTCAACTCCACAAGTTTCTCCCACATGAAGTGTCGGTTTTCCACTCTAGGCTCCCCGTACACAAATGTTGCTCGCCATGGAGGTTCTATTTGACTTTCCCGGATACAAACATCAATGTACCGGTTGCTTTTTTCAAGAACCTCTACGTGCAACGACTCATGCCAAAGCAACGCTAAACCCCCGCTGCGGCCATCACTTGGAACAGCAGTAAAACCTCTCAAACCCAGTCTCCATTTAAGTGTTTCCATTCTCTCCACTGATTGTCTAGTTTCACACAAGAACACCAACTTGGGGTTATGAGTCTGGCATAGAGCCAGTAATTCGCGAACTGTCCGGCGGTTCCCCCCGCCCCGGCAGTTCCAAGCTAGTGTATACATTAGGCCTGGCGGTGCTCCGCGTCGGAGCCCGCCGATGTTGCCAAGTCCATTGTTGTTGCTTCATTCGATTTGTGCCTCTTACTCTCCTGCGAGGTGCTTTCTTGTTCCTCTCCATCCACCAAATTTTTCACTACCTCCGGTTCAACTTGCACATCAGTTTTACCATCGGTCAGAAGTAATGTATTTCCGGTTTTGTCATCACCCGTCATGTTGTTATACTCCAGCCGCCTCTTGGATGAGGTCATTGGTACCACAGTGCCCTCCGGCTGTTTAGATGGGCTTGAGGTCATGCTATTAAGATCATCATCCATCGGCTTGGTCCCATGAGGAGCATACCCACCACGAACCCCAGAACCTGGTCCTCTGCCACGGCCGCCTCGCTCTCCTGTACTTCCACCTCCTCCATGATAATGCCATTGCTCCTCTCTACGAAACTCTGATGCAATCATCGTAGGTGGGTAAATGATATCATTATCCTCATGTACACCCTTACCATGTTCCTTTGCCACGTGACTAACAAGTCCACAAACACCACAGAAGCATGGCATCTTTTCATACTCAAAATCAAAATAGGTCATTAAAATAAGCCATTTTGATATTAAACAATTGGTCTAACTTTTCTGAATGCTCTGAAACTTTTTGTGCAGCCTTAGGATAACACCGGGTATTTATGTGCCAAGCTTCATCTACATCTAAAAGCATTTGCTACTAAAAGTAAATGCCAACTAAATAAATAATATATAAAAAAGGAAAGAGCTAGGCAGACTGGGCTCTAGTCCACAGTGGACAGCCCAGCCCACCTCACCTCATCTCCCTTCTCGCTACAGAAGCAGAGGGGAATCATGGCGTCCATCCGCCGGCAATGGCCGTGCGTGGCGGCCATCCACGCCCACCTGGCCGCCTACAAAACCTCCCCCCGCGACCCTCTCGGCCGAACCCTAGCTGCCTTATCCCCTCTCTCTCGGTCGCCCCCTTCTCCACAGCATGCACTCGCCGCCGCCGTCGCCGTTCCCGCGCTCTCGTCGTCCCACGCCGCCAGCTGATGTCTGGGATGGATCACCGTCGTCCTCTACGTCGCCTACGCGTAACCGTTCGAGCTCGGAGGCTCGAGATCGCCGCCATCGACCGCGTCATCTTCATCTCTCGCGGCCACGACACCATCGCCGTCGATCTCCACCACCGGCACCTCCCCGCGATTCCGAGCATGTCCACGACCTCTCTTGCAGTGAGCCGCGTCCATCCCCCCACTTTGCCCCCTCGATTTGTTGCCGTAGCCGCCGTCCCCGAGCTCGTTCGATCTCCTGCTTACGCGTACGCGTACGTGCGTGTATCCTGCTACTCTGCTCGCTGCTATCCGCTGCCGGCTATGTCGCGTGCCCCGCGCTCGACCTGCCTCTGCCTCGCGCCCGCCGCGCCCCGCGCAGCGCTGTCTGCGTCCCCGGCCGCCCGTACGCGCCCTGGCCGCGGGGCCAACCGCGCCCGGCTGTGCGTGCCGCTAGCGACCGCGCCCCGCGCGTACCCGCTCTCGGTTGGCCTCGCTCGACCTCCGCGCGTCCCTGCTGCTCTTTTGCTGCTGCCCCGCTGCTCGCTGGTGTTGCTTCTGCTCGCTGGCGCTGCTTCTGCTGTTTTGCTACCGCTACTCATCGCTACTGCCTGCTGTACTGCTGCTGCATACTCCCACTAGTGTGATGCTGTTTGCTGCCGTTGCGGATGGGCATGGCCGCTGCCTCTGTGCCCATGCGTGTTGGCCATGGCAACAGAGCCATGGCATAGCCACTGGATGTGAGGCGCGGATGTACCAATGGCCGGCCCAGTTAATTAGGAGTTGGTTAGATTAGTGGCTAATTAGTAGTACAAGTTAAATTAGTTGCTACCCTATGACATATGGGTCCCATTAATTAGGTTAGTTTTATTTATTTGTTTAGGTGTACAGTCTATTACATGTGGGTCCTGTTTGATCCTGTTGACCAGTCAACAGTTGACTGGTCAACTGCTGACTGGACCAGTTGACTCGGTCAACACAGCCCTTTGGTCCCACCTGTAAGTAGGGGTGGACATAAAAACCGAGAACCGAAGACCGGAGCCGAAAAACCCGAGACCGAAGCCGAAAAACCCGATAACCGAAACTACTGTTGTTTATTCGGTTGGCAAAAATCAAAAACCGAAATTGCATCGGTGAGTTCGGTCGCTGGACCAGGTTGACCGAATACCCCGAATTGACCGTATATTGTATAAAGCCCATCACAACAAAGCCCAATATCCCATCCATCCGAACCTTTTCAGTCGATTTCTGAACCCAAATACACAGAGCCCCACGGCTTATCCCCAAACGAGCTCCATGTTTCACGCACGCATACCACGCAGATCCGCCGCTTCCATTTACCCGCCTCGCATAGGAAAGCAGCGGCGGCTGGCGGCGTGCACGGCCCATGGCTCCCACTCGGCTGCGGCGTCAACGCCCATCTTCCCACGCGGCGGCGGCCAAGGACGCACATGGATCTCACTTGGCGGCGGCGGCGGCAGTGCTCCCACGCGATGGCGGCGGCAGCACCCATGGCTCCCTCGCGGTGGTGGCCGATGATGTACATGGCTCCAACGCGGCAGCGAGCCAGCCACCATCACTCCCTCACAACCGGCGCCAGCAGTTATAGCTGAGGAATCCCACTACAAATCCACACTGTTTGTTCGTTGTTCCTTTTGACTCCTGATTTCTTCTTTTTTTGAGCGAATTGGATCTCGATTTCTTGCTTTCCTAACCTATCTCAGTTCTCTTCGGTTGTAACCGAGGCCCGACCCGAATTATCGGTGCACCGAAGTCTCGGTCATTGATTATTCATAGGACCGAATGATTAGTAAATTTGGGAAACCGATTTTCAAGAAAGACCGAAGCACCGAACCGAACGGTTCGGTCTAACCGAATGCCCAGTCCTACCTGTAAGCCATTGTGGCTGGTTGCATCTAGGTGTAAAAAGTATATTTTGATTTTATTTCGAATTAATAATAGATCTAGAAAATGATTTAAAACTTTGAAAAATCATAAATAATCCGTAACTCGAATGAAAATACTTTGTACATGAAAGTTGCTCAGAACGACGAGACGAATTTGAATACGCTCTCCGTTCGTCTGCGACACGTCCCTAGCATAGAGAACATGCAACCTTTCCCCTCCGTTTCATCTTTCCAAAAATGCCAAACTTTGGGGAAACTTTCCCGGATGTTTTTCCCTTTCCCCGGTACCGCGTAGCCTTGCGTTAGTTCACCTCTAGCGCTGCTTATTGTGTTGTCATGCATAGTATTGTACTTGTTTGCACTGTATTTATTGTTTCTTCCCCCTCTTCTCTCTGGTAGACTCCGAGACCGATGTTGATGACGCTGTGATCGACTACGTCAACGACGACCCCTCCTTGCCAGAGCAACCAGGCAAGCCCCCCCTTTGATCATCCCGATATCACCCATTCCATTCTCTCTTGCTTGCATTAGATTTTACTACTGTTATTGATTGCTCCTATTCTGATGCATAGCCTGCTTTTGTATCTGCTGTTGTATCTTACCCGCTTAACCTAAACTGCTTAGTATAGGTTGGTTAGTGATCCATCAGTGACCCCCACCTTGTCATTGTTGCCCCTGCTTCATCATCGAAGACCCGATCAACGGGATCGAAGACCAGGCCCCGGCACCGCACATCACTTTCCCCTTAGTTGCTCGACACTATTGGGTTACTATCGAGTGCCGAGGGTGAGACCTTTATAGCACTTCTGATGTTAACCCTGTAGTGTAGCTATTCGGTCGTGGTCATCGAGGGTGATTTCGCCTTAACCACTTCCGATACGACTCTGTCGTGCAACCCCTCAAGTGTGAACCTCGGGGGTGATTCCTCTTACGTTCACCTTGATTATTACATCGAGTGGAAGTCACCGGGGGTGATTCCTCGGGTTTCCCCCTTGATGTATAGACACACAGTTACTATGATTACCATGACTTTACACTGAACCATGTTACTAAAGACGGGTCGACCCTGAGGGGTACTCGCGCGAGCATAATTGCGAGTGATGTGGAGTCGGGTTGACCTGGAAGGTGCCCGTAAGATAATTACGAGGCGTGGCCGGGCATTCTTAGCCCTTGCTGCAAGTCCTCGAGAAGGGGTAACGGGGTCACATCTTTCGTGAGTCTCTGCTTGTTACCGCGTGTTCCTAATCCACTACGATTTGGATATTTGATCCAAGGGGCCTCTGGCCTGATAGCACTAACCATCACGTGGGCATAGTATGGGCGTTCTACGCCGTATACATCAGCCAAAGCTTAATAGACGTCAGCGACTGAGCCGCGCGCGCCGGGTTGGACTGGTAAGCACCTGCCTTTTTTAAGGAGGTAGCTAGGTCTGCTCACCGGCCGCCCACGCAACATGCAGGAGTTCCCGGGGAGATGGCCCATGACCCTTGGGGGCATAGGTTTAGTCCGGCGTGCTGACCTCTCTATTAAGCCTAGGTCGGGTTGCGGCGTATTGTTTGGCCAAGGCCAGGCATGACCCAGGAAAGTGTGTCCGGCCGGAGTTAATCAAGCGTGGTGGGTAAATTGGTGCACCCCTGCAGGAAAGAAAACATCTATCGATAGCCAGTCCTACGGTAACGGACACTTGGAGTTGTATCCCGATCTATACAACTAGAACTAGATACTTGTGATGAAAATTGGATGGTGATCATAATTGGATTGTGATGACAATTGGATAGTATGGCTCTGGGATTGTTTTCTCGCAGGGAGTCGAGAAAGGATCTCTGGCCGAGGTTGATAACACTACTACTACTTTACTTTATGCTACTCTACTCCCTCCTGTTTGCTGCAAGATGGTGGTTTCCAGAAGATGCTAGTCTTCGATAGGACTAGGCCTTCTCTCTATTATGGCATTTCTGCAGCCCAGTCCACATATACAGCCTTTCTTTGATAATGTTGCATATGTAGTGTAGATCCTTGCTTGCGAGTACTTTGGATGAGTACTCACGGTTGCTTTGCTCCCCCTTTTCCCCCTTTCTTTTTCTTTCCGATTGATGCAACCAGATGTCGGAGCCCAGGAGCCAGATGCTACCGCCAGTGCCTACTACTACGTGGAGACCGCTGACGACCAGGAGTAGTTAGGAGGCTCCCAGGCAGGAGGCCTTGCCTTTTCGATCGTAGATGCTTTTGTGCTAGCCTTCTTAAGGCAAACTTGTCTAACTTATGTCTGTACTCAGATATTGTTGCTTCCACCGACTCTTGTGTATTCGAGCCCTCGAGGCCCCTAGCTTGTAATATAAAGCTTGTATTATTTTAATTTGTGTCTAGAGTTGTGTTGTGATATCTTCCCGTGAGTCCTTGATCTTGATCGTGCACATTTGCATGTATGATTAGTGTACGATTGAATCGAGGGCGTCACAAGTTGGTATCAGATCCGACTGCCTGTAGGTAGCCCCCTTTCCAACTCCTTGGCCGAAGTTGAGTCTAGTCATAAAAAAAATTACTAACATTGGCTGTGTGGCTTACGGGCCCACGTCGCCATTGGGTGGTATTAGGATCTTTTACTCCTCGTCTATACTCTGGGACTCTGATCTCTCTTCCTTTCGGGTTAAACGATTTTGCTAACTCTAACACTAGGATCTCGTAACTACTTCCTCCCGGAGAGCCCCTTATTACAGATGGTCGCCTGCTGCACCAAAAGATTCCAAAGATACTCTATGATGTTCTCTTGAGACTTTGTTCCCGTCACTGTTGCAATTCCCTAGCACCGATATATCCGTATGGATAACTACGTACACTTGCCATTCTTACAGTCATTCCCTGTTGCTCTTGTTATTACAAGATACCCGAAAGTATTAGCCGACTTTCTAGAATCCTTTTTCCGACTGCCTTGCAGCTCTTTTCCTCCTGAGTACCCCTACGAATAATTCCTCACACTTATCGGGGATTTGTTCATCCCCAATTGTTCATATGTCTCACAAAATTCTTTGGAATACTATTCGATCTTTCGAAATCCTTAGTAGCCTATTGCTCTTGAATTTCTCGCATGCTTGCATTATGGTTAATTCCATATGTCTAGCAATATTCTTTAAAATCCTTTGTGATTCCCATTTTGATCCTATTGATTCAACAGGTGTGCGCATGCACGCAATCATCGGTCCGTCCTTATAAATTATCTTTCCGGCTCAGGCGTCACTTTGAACCTGAGCTGGTCCTCGATCAATCAAATTGGCGGTCGATTGTGCCCTTAAGTCTTTTCAACTTATCCATCCTTGATCATAGCGTTTTCCTATGATCCCTTGATTTGGAAATCATAATTCCTTTGCAATTGAGCTTTGAATTAGTCGGTTGTTTCTATAATTTGACCTCCTTGCAATCTTTCTTCTTCTGGTTGGATATCGATGCTCACATCAGACCCCTTATGGACCACCAGCTCCTTTGTTGGATTTTATCCGACAATGTCCTTCATATTCATTAAACTTGTGAGTTCTGCCATGACACATAATGCCTTCGGTAAATTCTATCATCTGCTTTTGTGAACCATGCTCTGCTTTCGAGCTGGTATATTTTAATCCTGAAGTTAGTGGTATATGTTCCTAAGATACCCCTATGGGTTGAACCTATGCCTTCCCTAATCCATGTGGACTCGAAAGAGATGTGAGTCATACTCTTCTGGTGCTTCACCAAATAAATCTAAGCACTACAAATTCTTCGAAAACGAGGAGTGAATGAAAGATTATGCATTGAAGAAATGGGAGTCGACCTTGAACCTTTGTGTTCATGCCCATGGATCCGATGTAGAACTTATCATGGAAGCTGCTCGTAAAAATATTTACCCCTTGTTATAAGTTCATCTTGTATCAGTGGTTTGATCATTCATAATCATGGCTCCGACCATAGTTTCTCCTTAATTCCATTTCCCGGACAAGTTATAATACTTGTCTCCTGCAAGTCATTTCACTTGTCCAACCTACAATTTGATCTACCTTCAAGTATTGCCTCATGTTATCTCGAGGATATTGTGTCATTGCACTACCTCTTGTAAATTCTTAATTGGAGTGATACTCCATCACATCATTCCTAGCCTGATCGGATATATCATTATCGTGCTAATTTTAACTGTGCTACCTGGTCCTTATTCCTGGAGCACAACTTTTCGACGATGAGCGAAGCTTATGTCGATCTTCCTCATCTTATCATTCTACCTTGAATAACAAGCTTGAATCCGATCTTGTGTCATATATGTGGTTCCAATAGCCTTTGCTTCATCATTCCTTTGGCTTGATGTCGTTGCTGCTTGATGGCATCTTCATAGAGCCTCTCGACAAAAATTGTTGTGATCACCATCAATATACTGCCTTGTTCTAAGATATCAATCAAATTCTTGAGGAGAAATACCATCCTTGTCCGTCGATGATTCGTGTTGTCATCGACACCATCCTTGACTTCCTGCCAATACAGACTTGGGTCATGTTTTGATTATATCTTACATTCCTTGACATTCTTGGAATTGTTCCTTTGTACTTCTTGTGACCTTCAGATTCAATCTTGCTTGAAACACCATGTTAATGTTACCTCAAAGCATGACTGTGGTACGCCGAACAACAACAAGAACATTGGAAGTGCATTGCCAAATGTTTCTTGATCTATTATTCAAACACCGTTGTATGGATAACATCATGGATTCCCTCGCCCCTTTATCCAAATGGTGATGAACTTGTTGATCTAACATGTATATCATGCTCTACTTTTCCTTGGGAAAAGTTACACTCCTAAATCTTGTGTATAAACACATTTTCCTTTCCATTGGTTTGTTACTCTTTCTTTTGATCTATATGATATAAGCAGAAATAATTCCCTGCTTATAAAAAAACACCTCGAGGTACAATTTGGTCAGTACAACGTTGTTACTAATGTTGATGACATTCCGGTAACCGCCGATGGACGAGAACTTTGCCTATTGGTCCGCCTCATTTCAACGAGCAGGAAAATGGTTCTCTTCGTCCCTCGCCCTTGGTACCAACGTTGTTGCCAACATAACTGACAGGTATCCTATGACATGCCTTGCTATCATGGTCGTGCAAGATGTCAGCACCCTTCCTACTTTTTAACCCACATGGTGGGCCCATAACCCATAGTTCCACAGGATCGAAACCTGACTCTCCCGTAAATCCCCGTTTCACAAAATTGTTCCTCGCACTTGGCTTCGTATGAAAATCACGAGCCACATTCCTAGCAATCTATTCTGGTATCAGACGCAATACCTATTCCCATTGATCTGAATCCCTTTCACCCTCTGTTTCAGGCAACGAACGATTGCCTACCCGGTTGAAGCTTCTTATTGCACCTCCTTACCTTGCTATCAACGCCTTTCTTGAATTTCGACTCGAGAGGTGCCTCTCTGCCATGTTCACTCAGATAGCCCCCAGGTACCTATCTTGTGTTCAGCTCCGTCCTTCCCGAGTCTTCCCCCCTTACTCCACCCCTTAAATCTCGGGATGAGATTTCTTGTAGTGGAGGAGATTTGTAACACCCCGATAATCATGCTACAGTAAACTCCTGCTAATGACTGCCTAGTCATCACAATTATTTTGCTAATCATCACTTTGTTCCAAATCAAATTCATATCCATATTCAAATTGCATGTCAAATTATTTTCTTCAAAAATAAAACAAAAATGTTGGTTGGGTTGCAAATATTCACTATGGAATTATCATGTAGAAACCAACATCATTTGATTCATAGATAAATTCCTAGGATTTAATAAATGGTCCGACAACATTAAAATAAGCCATTTTGATTTTAAACAATTGGTCTAACTTTTCCAAATGCTCTGAAACTTTTTGTGCAGCCTTAGGATAACACCAGGTATTTATGTGCCAAGCTTCATCTACATCTAAAATCATTTGGTACTAAAAGTAAATGCCAACTAAATAAATAATATATAAAAAAGGAAAGAGCTAGGCAGACTGGGCTCTAGTCCACAGTGGACAACCAGCCCACCTCACCTCATCTCCCTTCTCGCTACAGAAGCAGAGGGGAATCGTGGCGTCCATCCGGCGGCAATGGCCGTGCGTGGCGGCCATCCACACCCACCTGGCCGCCTACAAAACCTCCCCCCGCGACCCTCTCGGCCGAACCCAGCTGCCTTATCCCCTCTCTCTCGGTAGCCCCCTTCTCCACAGCACGCACTCGCCGCCGCCATCGCTGTTCCCGCGCTCTCGTCGTCCCACGCCGCCAGCTGATGTCTGGGATGAATCACCGTCGTCCTCTACGTCGCCTACGCGTAACCGTTCGAGCTCAGAGGCTCGAGATCGCCGCCATCGACCGCGTCATCTTCATCTCTCGCGGCCACGACACCATCGCCGTTGATCTCCACCACCGGCACCTCCCCACGACTCCGAGCACGTCCACGACCTCTCTCGCAGTGAGTTGCGTCCATCCCCCCTCTTTGCCCCCTCGATTTGTTGCCGTAGCCGCCGTCCCCGAGCTGGTTCAATCTCCTGCTTACGTGTACGCGTACGTGCGTGTATCCTGCTACTCTGCTCGCTATTGTCCGCTGTCGGCTATGTCGTGCGCCCCGCGGGGATAATTGACGATAAGCCCCCTTGTTCGCAAATCCTTGATCATATACCCCCGCCGCTCTCTCTGACATGTGGGGTTTAAGTGGCCTGGGGGGTTATCATCAAATCTCCCCCGCCTCGCGCTCGACCTGCCTCTGCCTCGCGCCCGCCGCGCCCCGCGCAGCGCTGTCTGCGTCCCCGGCCGCCTGTTCGCGCCCTGGCCGCGGGGCCAACCGCGCCCGGCTGTGCCTGCCGCTAGCGACCGCGCCCCGCGCGTACCCGCTCTCGGCCGGCCTTGCTCGACCTCCGCGCATCCCTGCTGCTCTTTTGCTGCTGCCCCGCTGCTCGCTGGTGTTGCTTCTGCTCGCTGGCGCTGCTTCTGCTGTTTTGCTACCGCTACTCGTCGCTACTGCCTGCTGTACTGCTGCTGCTTACTCCCACTGGTGCGATGCTGTTTGCTGCCGTTGCGGATGGGCATGGCTGCTGCCTCTGTGCCCATGCGTGTTGGCCATGGCAACAGAGCCATGGCATAGCCACTAGATGTGAGGCGCGGCTGTACCAATGGCCGGCCCAGTTAATTAGGAGTTGGTTAGATTAGTGGCTAATTAGTACTAGTTAAATTAGTTGCTACCCTATGACATATGGGTCCCATTAATTAGGTTAGTTTTATTTATTTGTTTAGGTGTACAGTCTATGACATGTGGGTCCTATTTGATCCCGTTGACCAGTCAACAGTTGACTGGTCAACTGCTGACTGGACTAGTTGACTCGGTCAACCCAGCCCTTTGGTCCCACCTGTAAGCCATTGTGGCTGGTTGCATCTAGGTGTAAAAAGTATATTTTGATTTTATTTCGAATTAATAATAAATCTAGAAAATGATTTAAAACTTTGAAAAATCATTTAAAATAATCCGTAACTCGAATGAAAATACTTTGTACATGAAAGTTGCTCAGAACGACGAGACAAATCCGAATACGCTCTCCGTTCGTCTGCGACACGTCCCTAGCATAGAGAACATGCAACCTTTCCCCTCCATTTCATCTTTCCGAGAATGCCAAACTTCATGGAAACTTTCCCGGATGTTTTTCCCTTTCCCCGGTACCACGTAGCCTTGCGTTAGTTCACCCCTAGCGCTGCTTATTGTGTTTTCATGTATGGTATTGTACTTGTTTGCACTGTATTTATTTTTTCTTCCCCCTCTTCTCTCCGGTAGACTCCGAGACCGATGTTGATGTCGCTGTGATCGACTATGTCGACGACGACCCCTCCTTGCGAGAGCAACCAGGCAAGCCCCCCTTTGAACATCCCGATATCACCCATTCCATTCTCTCTTGCTTGCATTAGATTTTACTACTGTTATTGATTGCTCCTATTCTGATGCATAGCCTGCTTTTGTATCTGCTGTTGTGTCTTACCCGCTTATCCTAAACTGCTTAGTATAGGTTGGTTAGTGATCCATCAGTGACCCCCACCTTGTCCTTGTTGCCCTTGCTTCATCATCGAAGACCCGATCAACGGGATCGAAGACCAGGCCCCGGCACCGCACATCACTTTCCCCTTAGTTGCTCGACACTATTGGGTTACTATCGAGTGCCGAGGGTGAGACCTCTATAGCACTTCTGATGTTAACCCTGTAGTGTAGCTATTTGGTCGTGGTCATCGAGGGTGATTCTGCCTTAACCACTTCCGATACGACTATGTCGTTCAACCCCTCAAGTGTGAACCTCGGGGGTGATTCCTCTTACGTTCAGCTTGATGATTACATCGAGCGGAATTCACCAGGGGTGATTCCTCGGGTTTCCCCCTTTACGTTTAGACACATAGTTACTATGATTACCATGACTTTATACTGAACCATGTTACTAAAGACGGGTCGACCCTGAGGGGTACCCGCGCGAGCATAATTGCGAGTGATGTGGAATCGGGTTGACCTGGAAGGTGCCCGTAAGATAATTACGAGGTGTGGCCAGGCATTCTTAGCCCTTGCCGCAAGTCCTCGAGACGGGGCAACGGGGTCGCATCTTTTGTGAGTCTCTGCTTTTTACCGCGCGTTCCTAATCCACTATGATTTGGATATTTGATCCAAGGGACCTCTGGCCTGATAGCACTAACCATCACGTGGGCATAGTATGGGTGTTCTGCGTCGTATACATCAGCCGAAGCTTAGTAGACGTCAGCGACTAAGCGGCGTGCATCGGGTTGGACTGGTAAGCACCTGCCTTTTTTAAGGAGGTAGCTAGGTCTCCTCACCGTCCGCCCATGCAACATGCAGGAGTTCCCGGGGAGATGGCCCATGACCCCTGGGGGCATAGGTTTAGTCCGGCGTGCTGACCTCTCTATTAAGCCTAGGTCGGGTTGCGGCGTATTTTTTGGCCGAGGCCGGGCATGACCCAGGAAAGTGTGTCCGGCCGGAGTTAATCAAGCGTGGTGGGTAAGTTGGTGCACCCCTACAGGGAAGAAAACCTCTATCGATAGCATGTCCTACGGTAACGGACACTTGGAGTTGTATCCCGATCGATACAACTAGAACTGGATACTTGTGATGAAAATTGGATGGTGATGAGAATTGGATTGTGATGACAATTGGATAGTATGGCTGTGGGATTGTTTTCTCCCAGGGAGTTGAGAAAGGATCTCTGGCCGAGGTTGATAACACTACTACTACTTTACTTTATGCTACTCTACTCCCTCCTGTTTGCTACAAGATGGTGGTTTACAGAAGATGCTAGTCTTCGATAGGACTAGGCCTTCTCTCTATTATGGCATTTCTGCAGCCCAGCCCACATATACAGTCTTCCTTTGATAATGTTGCATATGTAGTGTAGATCCTTGCTTGCGAGTACTTTGGATGAGTACTCATAGTTGCTTTACTCCCCCTTTCCCCCCTTTCATTTTGTTTCCGGTTGATGCAACCAGATGTCGGAGCCCAGGAGCCAAATGCTACCGCCGGTGCCGACTACTACGTGGATACCGCTGACGACCAGGAGTAGTTAGGAGGCTCCCAGGCAGGAGGCCTTGCCTTTTCGATCGTAGATGCTTTTGTGCTAGCCTTCTTAAGGCAAACTTGTCTAACTTATGTCTGTACTCAGATATTGTTGCTTCCACTGACTCTTGTGTATTCAAGCTTATGTATTCGAGCCCTCGAGGCCCCTGGCTTGTAATATAAAGCTTGTATTATATTAATTTGTGTCTAGAGTTGTGTTGTGATATCTTCCCGTGAGTCCTTGATCTTGATCATACACATTTGCGTGTATGATTAGTGTACGATTGAATCGAGAGCGTCACAAATGCTCTAATAATGATGATCATCACACTTCTATTAATTTACAACTCATTGATTACAACTCGATACTAGAACAAGATATGACTCTATATGAATGCCTCCGGCGGTGTACCGGGATGTGCAATGAATCAAGAGCGACATGTATGAAAAATTATGAAGGTGGCTTTGCCACAAATACAATGTCAACTACATGATCATGCAAAAGCAATATGACAATGATGAAACGTGTCATGATGAACGGAACGGTGGAAAGTTGCATGGCAATATATCTCGGAATGGCTATGGAAATGCCATAATAGGTAGGTATGGTGGCTATTTTGAGGAAGATATAAGGAGGATTATGTGTGATAGAGCATATCGTATCACGGGGTTTGGATGCACCGGCGAAGTTGGCACCAACTCTCAAGGTGAGAAAGGGCAATGCACGGTACCGAAGAGGCTAGCAATGATGGAAGGGTAAGAGTGCGTATAATCCATGGACTCACATTAGTCATAAAGAACTCATATACTTATTGCAAAAGTTTTATTAGCCCTTGAAGCAAAGTACTACTACGCATGCTCCTAGGGGGAGTTGTTAGGAGTTAACCATCGTGCGCCCCCGACCTCCACACATAAGGAAGGCAATCAAAAGAGCACCCATGCAACAAATTTGTTACACAACTTTCACCATACGTGCATGCTACGGGACTTGCCAACTTCAAGACAAGTATTCTTTAAATTCACAGTTACCCAACTAGCATGACTCTAATATTACCACCTTTATATCTCAAAACATTTATCAAGCATCAAATTGATCATAGCATCCAATTCACTTCCTATGATAGTTTTTATTATACCCAACTTGGATGCCCATCATTCTAGGACCAATTTTATAACCATAGCAAATATCATGCTGTTCTAAAAGACACTCAAAATAATATAAGTGAAGCATGATAGACCAACAATTTCTACAAAATAAAGTCACTGCGGTGCTCTAAAAGATATAAGTGAAGTACTAGAGCAAAACTATCAAGCTCAAAAGATATAAGTGAAGCACATAGAGTATTCTAATAAATTCCAAATCATGTGTGTCTCTCCCAAAAGGTGTGTACAGCAAGGATGATTGTGGTAAATTAAAAAGCAAAGACTCATATCATACAAGACGCTCCAAGCAAAACACATATCATGTGGTGAATAAAAATATAGCTCCAAGTAAAGTTATCGATAGATGAAGACGGAAGAGGGGATGCCTTCCTGGGCATCCCCAAGATTAGTCTTTTGGTTGTCCTTGGATTATCTTGGGTTCCATGGGCATCCCCAAGCTTAGGCTCTTGCCACTCCTTATTCCATAGTCCATCAAATCTTTACCCAAAACTTGAAAACTTCACAACACAAAACTCAACAGGAAATCTCATAAGCTCCGTTAGTGCAAGAAAGAAAAACCACCACTTAAGGTACTGTAATGAACTCATTCTTTATTTATATTGGTGTTAAACGTACTGTATTACAACTTCTATATGGTTCATACCCCCTGATACTAGCCATAGATTCATCAAAATAAGCAAACAAAACACGAAAAACAGAATCTGTCAAAAACAGAATAGTCTTTAGAAATCTGTAACTTTCGAATACTTCTGGAACTCTAAAAATCCCACCAAAATAGGAAGTCCTAGGAAATTTGTCTATTGATCTACTGCAAAACGAATCAACTAAAAATCACGTTCCTGTGATTTATTAAAATTATTCTCGTGCGTTCAAAAGTTTCTATTTTTCAGCATAATCAAATTAACTATCACCGTAGGTTATCCTATAGGTTCTACTTGGCACAAACACTAACTAAAACATAAAACCACATCTACACAGAATCTAGATGAATTATTTATTGAATAACATCAAGGAAAAATATTGGGTTGTCTCCCAACAAGCGCTTTTCTCTAAAGCCTTTTAGCTAGGCATTGATAATTTTAATGATGCTCACATGAAAGACAAGAATTGAAGCGCAAAGAGAGCATCATAAAACACGTGAAAAACACATCTAAGTCTAACATACTTCCTATGCATAGGCATATTATAAGCAAACAAATTTGCAAGGCAAGCAAAAACTAGCATATGCAAGGAAGAAGAAAGAGACGATAGCAATCTCAACATGACGAGAGGTAATTTAGTAAGATAAAAATTTCTACGACCATATTTTCCTCTCTCATAATAGTTACATGTAGGATCATAGGCGAATTCAACAAAATAGCTATCACACAACTTATTCTTAACATGATCCACATGCATGTGAAGTTGACACTCTTCCAAAATAGTGGGATTATCATTAACTAAATGCATGACCTCTCCAAACCCACTTTTATAAAAAATACCATAAAATTGAACATTCTCCAAATATGTGGGATCTAAATTTGACACTCTTCCAAACCCAATTTCAATATTATTGCAAACACTATTATCAATCTCATATTCATCATGGGGCTTAAATAAATTTTCAAGATCATAAAAGAGTCACCCCAATCATGATCATTGCAACAAGTAGTAGACATAGCAAAACTAGCATCCCCAAGCTTAGGGTTTTGGATATTATTAGCACAATTGAAATCAAGAGAATTTAAAATAAAATAATTGCAATCATGCTTTTTATTCAAGGGGCTATCGTGAATCTCTTCATAAATTTCTTCATCACAATTTTCAGATTCACGAATTTCAAACAAAACCTCATAAAGATAATCTAGTGCACTCAAATCACTTGAATTTGGTTTATCATAATTGGATCTCTTAAAAAGATTGGCAAGCGGATGAGGATCCATAGATCTTAGGTTCTTTGTTTAGCAATAAATAAACAACTATTCCAACCAAACGAGCAAACGAGCCAAGTAAGACATCAAGACGAATAGAAAAAGGGCGAATACAACGGCAAGGGTGAAGTGGGTGAGAGGAAAACGAGAGGCAAATGGCAAATAATGTAATGCGAGGGAGATTTGTTTGTGATGGGTACTTGGTATGTCTTGACTTGTGCAAAGACCTCCCCGGCAACGGCGCCAGAAATCCTTCTTGCTACCTCTTGAGCACTGCGTTGGTTATCCCTTGAAGAGGAAAGGGTGATGCAGCAATGTAGCATAAGTATTTCCCTCAATTTTTGAGAACCAAGGTATCAATCTAGTAGGAGGCTCCTCAAAAGTCCCTCGTACCCACACAAACAAACAAGAACCTCGCAACCAACGCGATAAAGGGGTTGTCAATCCCTTCACGGTAACTTGCAAAAGTGAGATCTGATAGAGATAATAAGATAAGATAAATATTTTGGTATTTTTATGATATATATTGGAAAGTAAAATATTGCAAAATAAAGATAGATTGGAAACTTATATGATAAAAGATAGACCCGGGGGCCATACGTGTCACTAGTGGCTTCTCTCAAGATAGCATAAGTATTACGGTGGGTGAAAAATTACTGTCGAGCAATTGATAGAAAAGTGCATAGTTATGAGAATGTCTAGGTATGATCATGTATATAGGCATCACGTCCACAACAAGTAGATCGAAACGATTCTGCATCTACTACTATTACTCCACACATCGACTAACTCCTGCCTGCATCTAGAGTATTAAGTTCATAAGAACAGAGTAACGCATTAAGCAAGATGACATGATGTAGAGGGATAAACTCAAGCAATATGATATAAACCCCAACTTTTTATCCTCGATGGAAACAATACAATACATGACTTGCTACCCCTGCTGTCACTGGGAAAGGACACCGCAAGATTGAACCCAAAGCTAAGCACTTCTCCCATTGCAAGAAAGATCAATCTAGTAGGCCAAACCAAACTGATAATTCGAACAGACTTGCAAAGATAACCAATCATACATAAAAGAATTCAGAGGAGATTCAAATATTTCTTATAAATAAACTTGATCATAAACCCACAATACATCGGATCTCGACAAACACACCGCAAAAAGAGTTACATCAAATAGTTCTCCAAGAAGATCGAGGAGAACTTTGTACTGAGATTCAAAGAGAGAGAAGAAGCCATCTAGATAATAACTATGGACCCGAAGGTCTGTGGTAATTAAACTACTCACAACTCATCAAAGAAGCCTTGGAGATGATGTAGAGGCCCTCCATGGTCGATTCCCCCTCCGGCGAAGTGCCGACGAAGGCTCCAAGATGGGATCTCGCGGATACATAAGGTTGCGGCGGTGGAAATAGTTTTTCATGGTGCTCCTGGATGTTTTCAGGGTACGGGAGTATATATAGGCGAAGAAGGTAGGTCAGGGGAGCCACGAGGGGCCCACGAGGGTGGGGGCACGCCCTCCTGCATCGTGGCTGCCTCGGATGCTTCTTGACATCCACTCGAAGTCTCCTGGATTGTGTTTCTTCCAAAAAGATCGCTCCCGAAGGTTTCATTCCATTTGGACTCCATTTGATATTCCTTTTCTTCGAAACACCGAAATAGGCAAAAAACAGCAATTCGGGCTGGGCCTCCGGTTAGTAGGTTAGTCCCAAAAATGATATAAAAGTGTAAAGTAAAGTCCATAAACATCCAAAACAGGTAATATAATAGCATGGAACAATCAAAAATTATAGATACGTTGGAGACGTATCACTCACTTGTACGAAAACTATTTGCAGAAGAACAAGCATTCTCAAGGGACCATGGAATCTCGCAACTATATTGCACACTGCATTGCTCTTGTCAGTACCTCTTACCCTGTATGGCCATACTTACTTTCATAGCTGGTTGATTATGTAGCATCACTGCACATGTTAGTCTCGTTATCCTCCATTTGGTGGACATTATAAGATCCATATCGACTCTTACATAGATTTAGAATGAACCCAATGCTTTTGAAGAGGTTTAGCTCTGCAATCCTCTTGTAAGCACTAAACGTCGTCTATCACTGTACTTATTAACAGCTACTCCCTCCATCCCAAAATATAAGAGCGTTTTGTATAGTACAGCAGTGTTCAAAACACTCTTGTATTATGGTAAGAGGGATTGGTTCATTGTGTACCATTCTGCATCTTATCTCCCTCGCCCACCATTTACTAAAAAATATCAGATATATATTTAATCTTACCAAAAAGTTGAATACACAGACAATGCCAGTGGAGAAGTGTAGCCCATTGCTCTTGTTAGTACAATTTTTCATGTAACGCTTATACTTCCAGGGATTGGTATTTGATTATGTAGCATCAATCTGCATCTTATCTTCATTATCCTCTATCCCTTCCAGTATTATCATATCTATAATTACTCTCTACAAAATGTAGAGTATAGACAATGCTTATGAAGAAGATTCTGTGCTGAAATTCTTGAGTTCGCCTTCCCTTGACATGGAGAAGGGCATTATAAAGCCGGTGCTAACTGTTAATGTATGTCGGTCCTTCTAAAGCCTTTATCCTTAACTGTTTAATTTGCTCATACTCCCTATAGTCAACTGCAGTTTAGTTTGTTGTTTCTATCAAAATGCATGTTCACAACAACTGTAAGTTCTGAGTTTTACTTATAAAACCAAATTCCTTATTCATACCATGCACATTACTCAATACTCCCTATATGTATGCTTGTTTTTGTGGATCTATAATCCAATGTGTGGTGAAGCAGCCCACGTTTGCACCTTGTCATCTCCTGTTTTATCTTACTGATGTGGCTGATGATATGAACAACATGACATGCACATTAACCAAAATAGATACAATGATTGTATTTGCCCTTAATCTATGCTTGTTTTGTTGACATGGTAATCGAGTAGTGTGGTGAAGCTCCTTGCATTATGAATGATGCCAAATTATGTTATTGATATTTTGAACTTACTCTTTATTTTCTAATTTGAAATTGGATGGAATTGACAACACAGTTACCATCTTTGTTTATACACGTGCAAAACCTGTCATCTCTGTTTGTTTCATGGTGATATGCCTGATGGCATGCACAAGTCCGCTGAAGGCTGTGAGACAAATCCAACATATATTGCAGCAAAGAAGGCAAAACACCTTGAAGATAGCGAGACAACCCCAAAGTCTTGTCTGGATGTAGTGTTCAAGTTACTTGAGACTAGCATAGACAAGCTCACAAAATTTGCTGTCTGAATCAGTTTGACTTCTTCAGTCACAAGTTCTAGCAGAAAGGCATTCTATAACTCAACTTTGACTTGAAGTCCTATCTCTAAGAAAGATTGTGGAGAACACTAGTGAGAACCTCATTGCTAAACAGCTACACCTGGAAGCTATGACCAACATGCTAGGCCAGTCTCACAGCCTTGCTCAACAGATTGCGCAGCAGTTCCCGCGCAAGGCTAACCTTTCTTGAACTGTCTTGGAAGTGGTCTTGGTGTAGTATTATTTTGTTATGCTGCAATTGCACCCAGTTTTTGTAATATGCTTCTTCATTGCACTTTATGATCACTGGTGGCAAACTTCGATGCCTAGTGGATGTAATATACCATAAAACCTTTATTGTATAGTGTAAGTTTATTCTAAGTTACTATGCGGTAAGTTTTTTATTGTATAGAGTAGGTTTGTTCTTAATTCCTACTGGTTACCGTATATGCCATCATTCGCTATCTGAAAAAGGTGAAAATCTAATGTAGTCGACTGGGCCGAAACATTTGCCTCTAATGGGTCTGCATTTTAGCTGGCCACAATTGGGCCGGCCTGCAACTTTCTTTGGCCTGGAAGGCCATTGGGACCTTCACACTTTGCGTCAGGCCCACAACTTACATGGGCCTATATTAGGCTAAAAGTTTAGTTGGGCCTTTAGTGGACCCAACGCTTAGTTGGACCCATGTAGCTTCGAGCCGTTAACATGCTGAATATTCTGCTGGCCTATTACGGCCCAGAAGAAACCATGGGCCTTTAGCAGGCCGAAATGCATGTTGGGCCTCAATTTTCACTAATCGTCGACGGGCCTTTAGTAGGCTGAAATGTAGACTGGGCCATTATTGGCCCAGTTATATGACGGGCCATTACCAGGCCGAAACATATCTCGGGCATTAGTTGTCCCACTGATATCATGG
This sequence comes from Triticum dicoccoides, assembly GCF_002162155.2. NCBI lineage: Eukaryota > Viridiplantae > Streptophyta > Magnoliopsida > Poales > Poaceae > Triticum > Triticum dicoccoides. Next base: position 210,012,655 of record NC_041381.1, on the reverse strand, counting down.
GCCTTTAAGAGGCTGAAAGCTTAGTAGAGACATCAATGGGCCGAATTATATGATGGTCCTTTAACAGGCCCAAAGTCAAATTGGGTTGAACTATTGCCACCTTGATCACGGGCCGTTAGAGGGCCGGATGTCACGTCGTACCATATATGGCTCATGGACAGCATAGACCATTCCTAGGCCAAAAGACACACCAGGCTGAAATGGGCCCATGTCTACATCGGGCCTCTAACAGGCCAAAATTTCACTAGGCCGTAATTGGGCCCAAATATTCGGCGAACAATTAACGGGCCAGATCTGACTTCGGGCCATAAATGGGCCATGTTTAAAGAGATCGTTAGTGGGCTGGCCCACTAGTACCTGGGTAAATACTACGGGCCTTTGACTGGGCCGGCCTTTTTAACCTATATGGGCCTCTGTTGGGCCCTGCCACATGTCGACGTATCATAGGCACACCTCCTCCATTGGACATACGACAGCTAGCCCACTGAGGAGCCGACACGTGTTCGCTCCAACCAATGATGATTTTACACGTGGAAAATCCCCATTGGTCCAGATGTTAACGGGTTATCGGATCCAAAGCGGGACTCGATAGCTTAACGGCGACCCGTTATGGTGGATGCCACATGTCGGTTACCCTTGACAAAAGCACTTGCATGATGCGCCATTTATCATCATGGAAGTGGACACTTCCGTGATGATAATTTTGGTATTGTCATGGAACATTTCTATGATAGCACATGTATGCTATCTTGATTCTGCCATAAAATCGTCATGGATGTAAATGCATGACAAAAAATGTGACCTACTATGACAAACATGTATCATGATGGAAGTGGTTATTTTTGTAGTGAGAAGTGCCACTTTATGGTTAATGAAGGTATTGTCTTGGGGCATAAAATTTTTGAAAGAGGTATTGAAGTGGATAAAGCTAAAGTATATGCTATTGAAAGATGACTTGTCCCAAATATATCAAAGGTATATGAAATTTCCTTGGTCATGCTGGTTTCTATAGGAGGTTCATTAGACTTTTTTAAAATTTCTAGGCCTCTCACTAATCTCTGGCAAAAAGATGTTCCTTTTGTTTTTGATGATGATTGTGTTGAAGCATTTGAAATACTTAAGAAAGCATTGATTTCTGCACCTATTGTTCAACCACGCGATTGGAATTTACCCTTTGAAATTATGTGTGGTGCTAGTGACTATGCTGTTGGTGTTGTTCTAGGGCAAAGAGTTGATAAGAAATTGAATGTTATTTATTATGCTAGCAAAACTCTAGACAGTGCCCAGAGAAATTATGCTACTACTGAAAAATAATATTTAGTAGTTGTTTTTGCTTGTGACAAGTTCAGATGTTATATTGTTGATTCCAAAGTAACTTTTCACGCTGATCATGCTGTTATTAAATCTCTTATGGAAAATAAAGATGCTAAACCTAGACTTATTAGATGGGTTCTCTTGCTACAAGAATTTGATTTGCATATTATTGATAGAAAGGGAGCTGAGAACCCCGTTGCAGACAACTTGTCTAGGTTAGAAAATGTTCTTAATGACCCACTACCTATTGATGATAGCTTTCCTGATGAGCAATTAGTTGTCATAAATTCTTCTCGTAATACTCCATGCTATGCTGATTATGCTAATTACATTGTTGCTAAATTTGTACCACCTAGTTTCACATACCAGCAAAAGAAAAAGGTTTTCTATGATTTAAGGCATTACTTTTGGGATGACCCACGCCTTTATAAAGGAGTAGATGGTGTTATTAGACATTGTGTACCTGAGCATGAACAGGAACAGATCTTACGCAAGTGTCACTCCAAGGCCTACGGAGGACACCACACTGGAGATAGAACTGCACACAAGGTATTACAATCTGATTTTTATTGGCCTACTCTCTTCAAGGATGCTCGGAAAATTGTCTTGTCCTGTGATGAATGCCAGAGAATTGGCAATATTAGTAGACGTCAGGAAATGCCTATGAATCATTCACTTGTTATTGAACCATTTGATGTCTGGGGCTTTGATTATATGGGACTCTTTCCTTCCTCTAATGGGTATACACATATCTTAGTTGTTGTTGATTATGTTACTAAGTTGGTGGAAGCTATTCCATCTAGTAGTGTTGATCATAACACTTCTATTAAAATGCTTAAAGAAGTTATTTTTTTGAGGTTTGGAGTCCCTAGATATTTAATGACTAATGGTGGTTCACGCTTTATTCATGGTGATTTCTGTAAATTGCTTGCTAAATATGATGTCAACTATAGAATTGCATCCCCTTATCACCCTCGGTCTAGTGGTCAAGTAGGACTGAGCAATACAGAGATTAAATTGATCTTCCAAAATACTGTTAATAGATCTAGAAAGAATTGGTCTAAGAAACTTGATGATGCATTATGGGCTTATAGAACGGCTTATAAAAACCCTATGGGTATGTCTCCATATAAAATGGTTTATGGAAAACCATGTCACTTACCTCTTGAACTAGAACATAAAGCTTATTGGGCAATTAAAGAGCTCAACTATGATTTCAAACTTGCTGGTGAAAAGAGGTTATTTGACATAAGCTCGCTTGATGAATGGAGAACCCAAGCCTATGAGAATGCCAAGTTGTTCAAAGGAAAAGTTAAAATATGGCATGACAAAAGGATACAAAAGCATGAGTTTAATGTAGGTGATCATGTTTTACTATACAACTCTCATTTAAGATTTTTTGCAGGAAAGTTTCTCTCTAAATGGGAAGGTTCTTACATTATCGGGGAGGTTTATCGTTCCAGTGCCATCAAGATCAACAACACCGAAGGCACTAACCTGAAGGTGGTAAACGGTCAAAGAATTAAACATTATATTTCAGGTACTCCCATAAATGTTGAGACAAATATTATTAATACCATAACACCGGAGGAGTACGTAAGGGATACTTTCCAGAACGTTTCAGACTCCGAAAAGGAATATGTATGTGGTACGGTAAGTAAACTGACTCCAAAACTGTTCTAATGGTAATTTGCTTCGCTTTGGAATATTTAGAAAATTAGGAAAATTAAAAGTAGTCCGAAGAGTGCACGAGGAAGCGGCAAGGTAGGGGGCGCGCCCCTGTGCCTTGTGGCCACCTCGTGTGCCCTCTAGACTTCGTTTTCTTGTGGAATACTCCTTTTGGTCGGTAAAAATTCATTATAAAATCTCCCGAAGGTTTTGACCACCGTACCATGACAAAATCCTCTGTTCTGTTTTGAGTTGTTTTTCTGATAGATCAAGATCGCCATGACGTCTCCAAGCGCCCCCAAGGACAAATTTTTCGAGAAGGTCAATCAACCCTTACCTCACGATGGTGCTGGAACACCATCAAACCATTGAGATGCGTGAGGGGGTGCTGCACATCCGCAATGTTAAAGGTTCGAAGAAGACTGGAAGTGTGGATACATGGCTCGAAGCAATGGAGCAGCAAGTCTTCAAGTGCCAAGATGGTGGAACACGGACTCAATGCCAATCACATGATGATCGCTGAATTTACCAGTGGTCACAAGCTAGATGCCAAGAACATTGGGGAGGCCATCTTCAAGCTTCATGAGACAATCGAGCATCTCCAAGCCCAGATCTATGACCTGCAAAACCAAAACTATGAGTATGAATACAGATTTAAGAGGATGAGTTTGGCTGCAGATTTGAGAATCCCGGAGACTCATTCATCTTTTTACGATGGTGAACCTATGCCTTGGAAGACGGAGGATAGGATTCTTTCATCATCAACAACTCCATCATCACCACCTCTGAAGAAAGAGACCTAAATACATGAGTATGTGCACTCCCATTGGCAACTGCCAAGCTTGGGGGAGATGCCCCGGTATCATATCACCATCAAACCTTTACTTTTATCGTTTTTCTTAGTTCGATCCTTTTGGTTATATCTTGATCTAGTAGAATAAAAATTTAGTATGATCTAGCTCTGAGTTTTGTTTTGAGATCTATCTATGTAATCGAGTCCGTAAGTTATATATAATAAAGAGTAGTTTTGTGTTGAGCGCTTTACTTTCTTGCTATGATCTTGAGGGAATAAAATAAGAGAAAGAACAAAAGGAAATAAAAAGACCATATAATGATCTTATGGAGAGTGATGACTTCACATATAAAGAGTATGATGAATAAAATTTGTTGAGAGTTGACAGACATAGTTTTGGCATTGTTGCAATTAATAGGAAGTAATGAAGAAAGAGAGGTTTCACATATAAATATACTATCTTGGACATCTTTTGTAATTGTGAGCACTCATTAAAATATGACATGCCAAAAAGTTGATGTTGGACAAGGAAGACAACATAATGGGTTATGTTTTCTTATATCCAAATAGAAGTGTTATTGTCATGGATCCTCCAACATGTTGAGCTTGCTTTTCCCACTTATGCTAGCCAAATTCTTTGCACCAAGTAGAGATACTACTTATGCATCCAAAAATCCGTTAACCTAGTTTTGCCATGCGAGTCCATCATACCTAACTATGGATTGAGTAAGATCCTTCAAGTAGGTTGTCATCGGTGCAAGCAATAAAAATTGCTCTCTAAATATGTATGATCTATTAGTGTGGAGAAAATAAGCTTTATATGAACTTGTGATATGAAGAAATAAAAGTGATGGACTGCATAATAATGTTATTTATCACAAGTGGCAATATAAAGTGACATTTTTTTGCATTAACAGTTTATGCATCCAACCATAAAAGCGCATAACAACCTCTTCTTCCCTCTGCGAAGGGCCTATCTATTACTGTTATCTTCTACCCTTATACAAGAGCCATGGTGATCTTCACCTTTCCCTTTTACACCTTTTTCCTTTTATCAAGCACTATGTGTTGGAGAAAGATCCAGAGGGGCCCCACTAGGGAGCCACAAGGGTGGGGCGTGCCCTGGGCGCGCCCCCTGCCTTGTGGGCCCCCCAACAGGCCTCCGGTGCCCATCTTCTGCTATATGATGTGTTTTGACCTATAAAAAATTAAGAGGAAGCTTTCGGGACGAAGCGCCGCCGTCTCAAGGCGGAACCTGGGCAGAAGCAATCTATGGCTTGAAGGAAATATTCCCTAGAGGCAATAATAAAGTTGTTATTTTATATGTCCTTATTCATGATAAGGGTTTATTATTCATGCTAGAATTGTATTGATCAGAAATTTAATACATGTGTGAATACATAAATCAATGTCGTGTGCCTAGTATGCCTCTACTAGACTAGCTTGTTGATCAAAGATGGTTGAGGTTTCCTAACCATGGAGATGTGTTGTCATTTGATAACGGGATCACATCATTAGGAGAATGATGTGATGGACAAGACCCATCCGTTAGCTTAGCATATTGACCGCTCAGTTTATTGCTATTGCTTTCTTCATGTCAAATACATATTCCTTCGACTATGAGATTATGCAACTCCCGGATACCGGAGGAATATCTTATGTGCTATCAAACATCACAAAATAACTGGGTGATCATAAAGATTCTCTACAGGTATCTCCGAAGGTGTTTTTTGAGTTGGCATAGATAAAGATTAGGATTTGTCCCTCCGAGTTTCGGAGAGGTATCTCTGGGCCCTCTCGGTAATACACATCATAAGCTTGCAAGAAAATGACTAAGGAGTTAGTTATGAGGTAATGTATTACGGAACGAGTAAAGAGACTTGCCGGTAATGAGATTGAACTAGGTATGAAGATACCAACGATCAATCTCGGGCAAGTAACATACCGATGTGCAAAGGGAATTACGTATGTTGTCATAATGGTTCGACCAATAAAGATCTGCATGGAATATGTAGGAGCCAATATGGGCATCTAGGATCCACTATTGGTTATTGAACGGAGAGGTGTCTCGGTCATGTCTACATAGTTCTGGAACCTGTAGGGTCCGCACGCTTAACGTTCGATGACGATATAGTATTATATGAGTTATGTGATTCAGTGACCGAATGTTGTTCGGAGTCCCGGATGAGATCACGGACATGATGAGGAGTCTCGAAATGGTCGAGAGGTAAAGATTGATATATAGGACGGTTGTATTCGGACATCGGAAGTGTTTCGGGGGGTACCAGGTACTTATCAGGTCACCGGAAGGGGTTCCGGGCACCCCCGGCAAAAGATATGGGCCTTATGGGCCAAGATGGTAAACGCACCAGACACAAGGGGCTGGTGCTCCCCCCATATGGGCCGGTCTAGGAGGAGAAGGAAAGAGGGGAAGGGAAAGGATAGAGTGGAATAGGATTCCCCCTTCCTTCCCTCTCCCCCCTCTTTCATTCCCCGTCCGACAAACATGGTAGGGGGGCGGCCAAGGGGAGGACCCCAAGTAGGATTTAGTCTACTTGGGGTGCCTCTTGGCAGCCTCCCCTCTCCCTCTCACAAATATATATATTCTGCTAATATTAGCAGAATAGTTATTCTGATAACACTTTCGCACTGCATGCTCAACAGAAGCGAACTGCATCGTCTTTACGTTGGGCACTACAATGCTTCACGGGAGAACTGCTTCATTTTCTGGTGTTCCGCCCGCATTTTCTGTGTGGAGTCGGGTGTTGTGGGATGATTTAGTTTGTCTCTCCATCTCATTTTAGCTTTATTCTTTCTAATTTACAGGAAAATCTACTAGAGTGCCTGCAAATCGAGGGATTTGGCGGACGAGCTTTCTCTGTTCATTCGTGTTCGCGGCAGATGCAATTTTTTGTGTGCTCGGATGTTGTTTTTAGTAGGAATTATTTGATTGTGTTCGTTTTAATCGGTCTGTTCACTCCATAATTTATTAATTTTTAGGAGTTAGTTTTCAATTCTTGTTAATTTGATTGTGCGGGTGGGTGAGCTTCATCCGCTCCTCTGTTCTTGTTGATTTTTTGGATTTTGCCTGTCCATGCGTGTTTGAATATTGTAATTACTGTCGCTATAGGTTTGAATTCATTGTATTGCGGGTATAATTGTCATTTTTTGAATTGCATTTTTTAAATGAAAGCTGATGTTGTTCGTCGAGTTGCCCTGTCTTCCATGTAATTTTTTGCGGGGGTATTTTTCAATAGTTTAGGTGAGTTATGGAAGTGCGAGTGAAATTGACACCTTTGTTAGTCTACCACATTTCTGTAGTTTTACTGCTTTGATTTTATTTGTTGTAGTTGTGGCATACGTTGTAGTGCACTGCATTTTTGTTACTAGTGTACTTCGTTGTAGCTGCATTACAGTGGTTATGGCTACTTATGAGATTTCTCTTTTCTTAAACGGCATTTTGTGTTCTAGATGACTGCATAATATGCACTTCCATACTGCATTAGCAGTGTGGTTAATGTTCTATTCTGCTATTAGAATGGATGGTCCATTATATGTTTGTGTTAGCTGAATAGTTATTATAAGAATTTTTTTGAACTGCATACTATGAGAATTGTTTTTGAACATCATATGTTAACTACAAAGTTTCGACCATTTGCATTTCCTTGTTACTGTTTAGAGGACTGCTTTAGTACCACACTATGTGTTTGAGAGAACTACATTACTGCCAACAGCAACTTTGCCTAAAAAGGATGATAAAATGATGCAGTTGAGGTTGCATACTTTAAATAGGCATCCTTCAAAGTGTCTGATGGACATAATTTTAAAAGCATACAGCATAAGCAAAGCATTAGAAATATTGGTTGCTTCATATTAGACAGCATAGAGTGCAAATATTGTAAACTTGATGGAGTCTTCTTCTTTGTAGAAAAACACCATGGCCACTTCTCCGACCTCAAAGCAATTCTAGGTGACAAAATCTTTCCAACCAGTAGTTATGTTGATGCAGCCCTCAGAGTCTATGTGGTAGTCAGCTTGCATGTCTGCATACCCATTCTTGTGTTGTGTCTCCAAAGTAACCTTCCCTGAACTCGGAGTAGGAAATTTTATTGTGGATGACAGTTTCTACATATTGGAATGGGTGGAAAAGGAATTTTATAAGTAAACAACAAATGTTTTTCTTTTATACTTAGGATGATTTGTTTGTGTTGACTTAAATACTTACATATATATGACTGCTATTTTCTAAAGTAGTTACAATGTATGAACAAACTTATATACGAAATTGACCCCTAGTTTTACTAGGATATATATTATACTGCAACATGCTTGTACTGCAATGTCAGTAATAGTGTACTTCGCCAGCATGTTAACAGAACTGCAACGCTTATCTACTGACCCTTTTTTTTGTTCGTGTGTTGGGGTTCTGATCTAACTAGTGTCGATACCTGGTGTGGTACTAAAGAAAAATAGGTGGAAGCATCTAGTCTTAATAGCTAACAAATCTGAACAATAATACAAATTCTGTTTTGTATTTTGTTGACATTGATTGAACTATATATTCAGATGTGGATTTGCAGGCTAGATTATGTCCAAACCTGTCAGGGGGAAAACATACCCAACTTTCCTGCAGATCTGCGGTTGTGAGGCGATGAAGAAATGGCGCACGAAACCCCCTGTTGGGTATCATCAGGCACCCGAGCATGCTGCGCCACTCGGTGTTGGTGCGCTCTAGACCTTCTGCGTACACGCATGTGTCTGCTACCGGCGCCATCCTTGCCAAACACCCGCACTTATAATACATGGCGGGTTCAGTGGAATTCCAGAGAAGTGCTGGGGATGGGATGAACCCTAGATCTACGATTTGAAAAAAATGAGGAACGGGGGGAGGAGTTGTGTTAGTTTGGAGCACGAATGGATACGTTTTTATGCAACCAATTGAGCAACGGAAGTAATAAATGTTGTGGTTCGTGTTAGGTGGTGGATTGGTTCTGATTCAGTGTACGCGGATGCATTTGAGAAGCAACAGGACTGCTTACTTGAAAATAGCAAACTGCATTGTCATATCACGACGAACTGTGGAACGCGTGGTTGGGCCTGTGTTTGTGTATGGTATGTGGGATTTTAAAAAAAATCAGTGTCCTCTCTTTTGTGTGTTGGCCCTCTGTTCGGGTAGTGAAGACGCATTGGGCCCAAGTCGGCCTGTGAGCATGGCTGGTTCCCGGTGCGTTGTGTGCGGCCTAATGTTTAGTCCCACCTCGCCTGCAGAGACCGCGCTCAACCTGTTTATAAGCGCTGGCAAGGCCGCCGTATCGAACTCCTCTGGTTACTTTTTTGGGCGCTTATACACGGTGCTCGCCGCTCTATGCTCTCTATCCTGTGGGCCCATGTGTGGCCGGCCCCATGCATTGTGACTCAGAACGACTCGCCTTGTGTGGGCGCAGACCTATTACGAGACTTGCTGGGGCCGGTTGCACCTGGGTGGTCAATTTTTTTTCTTTGTATTTTTCTGTCTTGAGTATTTTTTTTAATGTCGGGGCGTGCACTGCTTTTAGTAAATCATCCGTGCACTGCATTGATCTGGGTTCTGTACTGCATGTGCACGCATTTCATACTGCATGTACAGTTCTCATTTTTGTTTTCGTATTTTTGCTATTATGTAATCTTTTTTTTTCAATGTATGGGAGTGCACTGCTTAGTAAATCATACGTGTACTGCATTGATTATGTTTCTATATTGCACGTTCATATATTTCCGCACTACATATACAGGTCGCCTTTTTCTTTTTGTGTTGTTGCTCTTATGTATTATTTTTTCAAATTTAGGGGCGTGCACTCCTTTGTTGGGTATGTGTAAACTTCATTTGATAGAGTCTGTACTGCATCCGTACACAATTTGCACTTCATGCGTCCTATTTGCACACTGCATCTTATTTTTGTTTTGTGCACTGCTCGAATCTAATGATACATAAGCAAACAACAAAAAAAAATTATCACAAGCATTCTATACGACAAGTTCATCATCAGAAAACTAAGTTGAACAGAAAACAATCTAACATAATCAAAGTTCATCATTACAAGCGGTTCTGCATGGCAAGCAAACTAAGTTCAGCACACAAGCAAACTAAAGATACATACGCAAACAACATAAAGCAAATTTGATGGTAATTCTAAAACAACGCTGGCATTTTTGGCTCTTGGCCGGCACCATCTTCTTCTTCACCAGTTAGCGTCTCCCCATGCCCAGCTGCTCGTAGCGCGCTTCTTGGGGGGCTCCTCCTTCTCCAGCTTTGCACGAAGAAGCCCATCCTGGGTGAGGGTGATGTGGTTCAATATCTCGTGTGCTGCGTAGGTGTCCTTTGCCGCATACTCGATGTGCCTCATGGACAGAGGCAGGGTGGCCCAGCGCTTGTGTTCGTCGTCGATGATCTTCTTCTTCATGTTGTTGTAGTAGTCGTCGATGAGCATGCCGGAGACGTCTCCAAGGGAGTCCAACTCCTTGGTTGCCTCGGTCACCCTCCACTCCTTCTGGATATCGACAAAGTTGGCGACCTCCAGATTGACGCGCTCTAGCCTGGTTTTGTCACCATCAATGGAGAAGCCTGCAAAGGTGTAGCTGGGGTCGGCGAGGAAGTTGTCAAAGATGGTGCACCTTTCAGCGGCGCTCAGTTGGAAGAGCAGTACCGGGTGATTATTGCCGATGGAGAGTTGGCAGATGGCGGGTTTCTGCGTCGCTTCCGTCTCATTGTTGTACTCGAGATCAATGCCGACGATCTTGTGGCGCTAGAGGCTGAGGTGGTGCTCGTACTGCGTGAGGGAGATCGCCATCTGCTTCTTGTCGTTGGTGTGGATGACGTGCAACTTGGTGTTGCAATGGGCCTCCACACCCTTGTCGCCCTTGTACTCGTCGGTGAACGCCATCGCCGGTAGTAGGGCTTGGTGTTTTGCGTGGATATGGAGCGATTTGGTGGCAGCGCAATGGATACTTGTGTTGTTGTGGATGAGAAGGCCTTTGGCAGGGGTCTGAATTTAAGGGGAGGGCGCGGGGTGGGATCAGGATGGCCGCATCGGACGAATTGCACGATCTCGCTAACGATGTGGTTGTGCAGATCGTGGGTTGGTGTTGCATCTGTGATCGTGGGCTTGTGGCGATGGAACCGCTCCGATTGGGTGGTTGTATGCGAACGTGGTTTTTTTAACATGATTTTTTAATGGGCATTTGTCACGTTTATATGTATCCTGCGTGATAATGAAACTGCATTGGTTATAGTTCTGCACTGCATCGTCTACAATACAGAACTGCATTTTGTCTATAGGTGTGTACTTCACCGTTTTTTGCGTATCCTTGCTGCAGCCCCTGAAAAAAGTACAATGTATTCCGCAATTTTACGAGTTTTTCGTTGTGTTCTATGCCATGTATTTATTCATGTAGGTAATCCGGAACTAGATTGCTATACCATACTGCATCGTGTAACAAAATGCACTGCATTTTTCTAGTGTTGCGTATTGCATCTGTTTTTTGCGTGTACTTACTGCAGTCCCTGGTATGGGAAGGGTAGGGGAAGGGGTTGCCCCCCCCCACTTTTTTTGTGTGGCACTTATTTGAAGGTAGACTTTTTTCGGATGCGTTTTCTTAACATGCGTGTTGTTTTTTATTTTAACTTTTTTTAAGAACTGTATGTATTTTATTTTGCTTTACCGTCTGAACTTCATTATTCTTCACAGAGAACTGCATCATGTGCGTTTTGATGTAGTCTGTCTTATTTTAGCCGGGCCGTTTTTGGGCCGGCTCGTTTTTTTGACCCTTTGCCACATGCGGGCCTCCTACGTATCCCTTCCAGGCGATCCCACCACTTCGCTGACAGGGAGAGAGACGGAGAACAATCCCCTCTCCTCTCTTGCTTTCTCCCGAGGCATCTCTCCCTTGAGCAAAACCGCCATCGCCCGAGGAACCGCCGCCCTCAAGAGGTCCTTATTCCTGCATTCTGCGTCGCCATCCTCTCCGCGAGCCATTGCCGTTGTGCTCCCGCAACCCTTTCCTATCCATTCCCGTCGCCGCCCCCCTCCCCCCTCCCTGCTGCCGTCGTCGCACCCTTTTTTGTGGTATGTTCCGCTTGGCCTCGTTCTTGATCGTCTCCTTGTCTTGTTTTGTGATTCTCGTAGTTGTTATTGCTGTTTTTGCTTGTGTAATTTTTCCATAGGCAGTCGATTTTATCCCGTTTTGAAGTCGATAGTCGTGTGTAGCAAGGTGGATCTAGGGTTTCATGAGATTTTTGCCGATTTTGTTGCTTATATCTGTCACTTCGTCCTTGTGCTGCAAGCAAACGTCATGTCTTCGCCGAGCAGAGTCGGAGGAGGAGTTCAGGGTACGTGGAGTGCTTATTTTAGGCTTTGTTTATTTTGTTTGATGTTTATCTAGTTTCCTAATTCATCCTGCATATTGGTTTATGCTCTGTTAGTTGTCAGCGTTCGTTTGCATTATTTTGTCATGTGATGTTTTGTAATTTTTGTTTTCTGGTTCTTTTTGAATCCAATAGGTGATTGTATTGCTCATAATGATACACCAATTGACTCTTGTTGTCCTGGTGGTAAGGATCATGGTGTCGAGGGAGGACATCAAGTGAATTCGTTGATTGAATCTTCTCCCATAGGTGTGGCCCCTCCTTCTGGTATGTGATTGATTTGTTTATTTTTGTGTATGCTGGCTACTTGATATTGTACAAATTGGTGTTGCCTTGTTGTATCTAGTCCGGCATTTTGTTGGGAACAAACATGAAGTTAGTGTATGCAGCACTGCATTTATTTGTATATGTGAACTCCACTATATGTATGTGTGAACTGGATTATTGTTTTATTAAAGTTTTTTGTACAATGCATTATTTTTTATTTTGAGCTTATGGTTGGAGCACTGCATTTATATGTCTAAGTGTACTATGTTTGTTCTTTTTGTGCACTTTTTAACGACCATAGTCAAACTTCATTTTGACGCAGTGTCTGTTTTCCATGCTGGGGCGCCTGGGTTTGAGGAGGTTACTCATTTGATTTACCATTATTTTGCAGAGGGTAATGTTGGTGTGGGCTTTGACTAGAGACGTCCCGTCTTGTCTGAAACACAATCGCAGTCTGTTGCTGGTACAGAGGAAGTTACACATGATTGGATGGTCTTGGAACAGCTTCGTCAATATGAGTTGAAGCAAAGCAAGAAGAAGTTGAGGTTTGAAAGTGACTCAAAAGAGTTTGTGAAGAAGGAGAAGCAGAGGAGAGCTGCAGATGGTGCCAAGGGTGCCAAATTTGCCAAGGTGAAGCAGCCTTCTTTGCAGAAGAAGAGGCTGAGTACTGTTGCTGAGGAAGGTGGTACACCTCGGCAGAGTCCAGGTGTTGCTGGCATGAAGAAGAATCTTGGCAAGAGAACTGTTGAAGCTGGTGGAAAGGATGATCCTCAGCGCAAGCGACTACATGTCACTGAAGGTCCTAACTGTGATGATGACGACTTTGTGTTTGCTGATTATGTGAAGGATGTTCATCCTTGTAGATGCAAAGACTATGGTTCATCTAAGAATCTACCCAAGCGTGCCCGTGATGATGTCGATGAAGATGTTGGTGGTGACTCTAGCAAGGAGGTGGATGCTGCTCCAAAGGTTTGTTGAAGTGCACTGCATTTGTTTCCTTCATTGTTATTCTATCTATGTTTTCTATGTCTCTTTTTTTATGTCTAGTCTTCTAATGTGGATTGCATTTCCCTTTACACACAGGAAGAAGTCTAGTAAGAGCAATGCAACTGAAGAAGATGTCGAGGGAGATGATTCTTGATTTAACAAGACTGTACGTTTGTCGCTTCCCACTGTTTGCAAGGCTACTTCTTTGTTGAAAGAGGCACATTATAGTCGTGTTCGGGATGCTGGATTCAGAGTTGTCTTTGAACTGACAGTAAAGAAAAATGTGTCGCGCATTCTTATGTGCTATCTGATGGGAGTGATTGACCCTGCCACCATGATAATGGACTTTGGGAATGGCAGGGTTCTTCGAATCAATCGTGATGCAGTTCATCACATTTTTGATTTACCTATGGGACGTCACACTTCTCCCATGCCTACTGCCAGTGGCCATGCCCTCAAGGATGAGGTTGGCCTTGGCCGTTCAAAAAGTATAGGTGTCAAGGACTTGCTTGAGAAGTTGAAGGTTTTGGTGGAGGAAGATGATTATGTGACTGTTGACCTTGCTGTGAAGGTGTTCTTCCTAATACTTTACTAGAATTTGTTGTGCCCCGGGCCTGCAGTTCGTTTGGGTAGAGTTGCTGCAATGGTAGAGAACATGGATTATGCGGCTATGGCTCAGATGGACTTTTGCCAGCTTGTTGTTTTTGAGTTGTAGGTAGCTGTGGTGAGGTGGCAAACAGAAGGCAGCAAGCAGAATTGTGCAGAGGGTTGTGCCATTGTCCCCCTGATTATGTATCTTGACTGCTTGAAGCTTCGCAAATTTTCAGTCATGCACACATTGACGCCACATGCGTCATACCTGACGACCAAGGACCTGATGAAGTTGTACAGTGAGGATGTGCTTGTGAAGGGAAAGATTTACTTGGAAACTTACAAATTTGGGAAGCTGCCGGTTAGTGCGTCTGATTTTTTAATATTAGATTTAAAAAAAAATGTGCAACCATTATAAATCTGAACTTTTCTAGTACTCACGTGTGTACTTCTGTTTGCCTATTGTCTTTTTTTGCAGTGGAAGGCATCAGGTGATATTGTGTACAACCATCCTGTTGCAGTTGTACATGGCAACTCTGATGCGGGGCCTAGCACTCATGCTAGGTTTTATGAGCCTATCTGTAGCCAGCTTCCTACCTGTGATGATGAGGTGCCGCGTACTTATGGTTTCATGGCTCGACAGATGTTTGATAATAGAAGCTCTTCTAAACAGACATTTGTTGGCGGCAAAAAAACACGAGGAGATTGATGAGCTTATTCTGAAGGTTTTGAAGTTGACTAAAGATTTGCCAATCTCTGGTGACAGGTTAAGGATAGTTGCTGGTTTTTTCCCTATTGGCCATGGCCCATGAGATGAAGATATTGTTGCTGCTCACAATTTTGATTGTGGCGTGATTGAAAGCCTGAAGATTGCAGTGACGAATGTTCAGTGTTCGTATCCTCAATTGAGACATTCATAGGAGGAAAAATGCGGTCGGTATGAGAAGGATGTTGGGCATATTTTGGATGAAATGAACAGTCGGGACGCTGACGTTGGCACTGATAACGTATGTTCTAGGTTTTTTGTGGCTTTGAACCTCTTTTGTGTATTATGTTGACTGCTCCTCACTATTTTTGTTTTTTGTGATAGGCTGTAGTGGAATCTTCTGGTGTGGATGGAACTAGGGACGATGGAGTTGGTCAGGTACAAGTACTTCTGCCATGTCTGTTTTGCCATGCGTCCCTCTTCTTGAACTTGCATTTGTTTGCTTTCCATTTTATTGTTATTTTTGTGTACTTCGCGGTTGTAAAGTGTGTACTGCTTGTGCATAGTTGAAGTTTTTTCTTTTTTGGTCGTTACCATCTTATTTTCATTTTTGGTTTGTTCTATGCCCGTAGACTGGTGTTGCTGCTTGTGATGTGCACAAAGAGTCCTACGATGGCTCTGAAAAGGATGAGGTCTTGGCTGATGCATCGTCCCCTCTGGATGTTGTAGCTGATAAGGTATAGTTGTATTACTTGTTCTGTTAGTGGGTTGTAATCTAATTTTGTGTTGTTTGTTATAAACTTGATGTACGCTGTTATGTTCACTCATATGCATTTTCATTTACATATGTTAGCTGCAATAGTTTTACATGTGTGAGCTTCAGTCTTTGATAGAAGTAAACTGCAGTTCTTTTCGCATGCGTGGTCCATAGTGTTTTACATACGTAAGCTTCAATATTTAACATAACTGAACTATAGCATTTGACAAAGTGAACTACAGTTGTAGTTGTTTTGACACACGTGGGTTGCAGTTATTTTGCATATGTGGAGTGCAGTTGTTCTGTGTATGTTGTCAGCAGTCTTTGACATAAGTGTCCTGTGTGTTGTTGTGTTAATTATCCCCACACTCATTTTTGTGTTATTGTGTGTTTTTTAAACTTTCCACAGCTTGGAGAAGAAAACGTGGAAGTTCACATTGATCTGAATCAGGGCGATTGTGCTGTTGATGGTGGTGGCAGTGTTGATGCTTCTGCATCGGTTGCCGTCGACTGTGTAGATCCTTTAGTAGCTCAAGGATCCCATGATGCTGTTTCCCCTAGTCGGCATGAAGATTCTGATTTAGGCATTGAAAAGCCACTGGAGAATTTCGCCCCTGCTGTTAGTGTTGTTGCTTCCCCTGTTTGTCTGGCGGCCAATGATGTTCCTGAAGTATCGAGAGTGGAGCCTCATGTAGCTGAAGTATCTAAGGACGTTGCGGTTGACCAGACTGTTGTAAATCCAAAGAATGTTGATGTTGCTGCAAAAGGGCAGTCCAGTGAGGTTGTGGTGGATTCGTCGCAACCTAGCCAAGAAAATATTTTGGTCAGCTCTGAAAAAAGAACAACAGCGTGAAGACTCTGACACTAAAGGCAAGAGTTTTGTTTCGAACAGTGTAGTTGAAGTTTTTCTCATTCATTTTGTTTAATTACTATGGTATATGTATTAGATGTTTAATGATAAGTGAAACTTGATCTTTTGTTTATGATTTTCAAAATAGCTAGCGGAATTTCCTTATCTTAATATTTAAACATCATTCTTTGGATAAGTGAACTTTATCTTTTTATTACAGATGACGAACTTCTGGTTGTGACACTGTCGAGCATTGATCCAGCTCTTTTGAAAAGATACAATGAGTTGTACGCTGCTGTTATGAGGGTTCAGAAGGACAAGAATAAGAAGTGTAGTTTTTTAGAAATTGTTTTGTTCATATGTATTTTCAAATTTTGGTATTTACCCCTTTTTCTTTGTTGTTATTTTTTTTAGTATCTTATGATTCAGTTTTTCATGAAAAATTCAGGGACATGATTGCTTTTAAAACTGAGATGGATGATATTACCATTGGCGAAGTTGGTCAATCCTTTTGGGATAAAGGGATGCTCAGTACAAGCCTTGTAGATCTTGGGGTTTCTTTGCTGGTAGATAAGTTTAAGGGATCTCCGACAATGGTTGCCCCGTACCATATTTGTGTAAGAATGCAGAAATTTTTGTTTTATTTTTTGATTTTCTTTTCTGATTTTGTGCGACGACCTGTTTGCTTGAGCACTATTTGTTTTTTGGTTTTGTTTCGGCAGACAAATATTTGGAAAGGTGGTACTGTAGGCAGGAGTGTTAAAATGATGTTCGCTTCAAAAGCCGAGGAGCATGTTGATAAAAAGGATATGGTGAGTAACGTTTTTATGTGTCGAAAACTATATTTTGTGTGTTTGTTTTTATAGTGTTCTGTTTCTTTTTCTTATAATAATTTTATTTATTTATTCATGCTTCCAACAGGTCCTTTTTGCAACTTTCGATCCGCTAGAGATGAGGGATGGCGTTGGTCATTATTGTGTAGTTGCATTAAATGTGAAAGAAAGGCGGTTTGAATTTCTTGACTCACTCAATAAACCTGGCAGCCCTGATGCAATCAGGGTTTTTAGGAGCATGGTTAAAAATATCAAGCGTGCATGGAAAGAAGGAAGCTCAAGTTCTGATGAGCCGCTAAATCCTCCTACACTTGATGGATTTGTGTTGAAACATGTCATTGTCCCAATGCAGCCAAATGGGTGTGTTCTGTACAGCCCCTCTCCACCATATTACTCAAGTTTTTTTACTTTATTTTGTGAAACTGATGTTTTTTATTCTTTTATTGCAGGCATGATTGTGGATTCTATATGTTTCAATTCTTGCAGACTTGGGATGGTGTTCGAGTTGCTCAGTTTGGGGTGGAGCACATTGGCTACATCAGAAAGGCCATGCTCTATAGCTAGCTCACGTCAAGAAAGTGTTGCCTTGATTTAACATTACTTTTAATTTTTGCAGATAAAGGTTGTTTTAGTGAACTTCTTTATCCTCCCTTTATTTATTTTTTGTCTACTGCTTGCTCCGCTTCTTACGGCAAGTGAGCTGCATTGTTCTTTTATATGTGGGCTGCATTTTTTTATACAAGTGGGTTGTATTGTTGTAGAGAAGTGGGCTGCATTGCTGTAGACAAGTGGGCTGCATTGTTCTATACAAGTGGATTGTATTGTAATAGATAAATGGGCTGCATTGCTGTAGACAAGTGGGCTGCATTACTGTAAACAAGTGGACTGCATTGATGTAGACTAGTGGGCTGCATTGTTGTAGACAAGTGGGTTGCATTGTTGTATACAAGTGGGCTGTATTGTTGTAGAGAAATGGGCTGCATTGCTGTAGACAAGTGGGCTGCATTGTTGTAGACAAGTGGACTGCATTGATGTAGACTAGTGGGCTGCATTCTATTTCTTTAGTGAACTGCATTTTTTATATTAATGAAATGTATTACATGGATTTTGTGTTGAGTGTTTCCATGTTTTTTCTACATGTTTTTAGGTTTTGATGGGGGGCTTCATGAAGGTTGTACGTCACTGTTTGAGTCCTAGGGTTCTAAGGTGGTTATGGAGGATTGTGTCATTGAAATCTCTCCAGCTAATTCTGGTTCTTTGGCTGGAGATGGTTTGAACACAGATGTGGCGTCTGGACCTGATGGTGGAAGTGTCTCTCGACCTAGCTCTCCACATGATGTATTTGACGTTGATGATGATGATTTTGTTACGCCGTGTCCACGGGTCACTAGGACCAGGAGTACAGCAATTAATCATCCTCCTGTGGATGAGGTTGAAGTATTTTCGAACAAGAGGGCAGGTGAGAGGGCTTTTAAGTTGAGATGAGAAATTGAAGCCTCCGAGGTTCAAATATATTGATGAGGAGAGGAAAATAAAGGATCTTGTTCTCAGCAAAGATTTTGTAACCAAATACCACAAGTAAGTTTTATGTGTGTGCCCTTCATCCTTTTTGTGTGTTTTGTTTTTAGTTTTATTGATCCCATCTATGTATGTTTACTGCAGGAACGCGTTCTTTATGGTGAATAGTCCTTTTGGTGATGTTGATACTTACACTGTTGACTATATCTATAATACATTTGGCAAAGGAGCTTTAATGGATTCGTATCTCATGGATTTTGTCATCAAGTACTGGAAGCAAGACCCTGAATTGGGTTTAGTTTATCATTCCGGTGAACGTGTGCTACTTTCACCTTTATTTATCACGATAAATGTGTGCTGTAATTTTTTTCCTATTGTACTAGTTTTTTCATGTCCATGCCTGCATGCATTGTTTATTCTTTTTTTCAAGTCCTTTTTTGTTCTTTTTTCTGTATAGTACATTCTTCAATTGGAAACCTTTGTGAAGAGAGATGATGATCAAAACCCTGTGTTGCCAGTTGTGCATAGCCCGTTTGTTTTAGAAGATGTAGTTAAGCAGTTCAAGGTTTTTGTGAGCGACGACGCAAACCTGTTGGATGCAAAACTTGTAAGTTCATTGTTTTCCGTCATTTATTTTTCTGGTTTGTTGCATTTCTTTTTATAGTTATTTTTGGAACAGTGGTCTTGGTGCTACGTGTCGAAAGAACTTTTGATTTCATTTTTGTTTTTTATTGAACAGATTATGATGCCGCGCTCCAAGGATGGTCATTATTCCTTATACACGATGAACCAGCATCGCCAGACGTTTGATATCCATGACAGTAGAAAGTACATTGGCCATCCTGATGTCACGACAAACTGGCGCAAGACTGACTACCACTCAGATTGCACTGAAGTGGTATGTCATTTTTTCTTTCCAAGTGCAAAGCTTTTTTGTGTTTCTCCTACTGCATTTTTTTATAAACTGCACATGCAATGTTAGCACACATAGAACCACACTTGTTTATGTAGTGCACTACAACCTATGCATGACAGAACTGCATTTTCTGACACCCCCCATAATCTGTGTAAAAAGGGTAAAAGGAAATGACCTCATGTGCATTTAAAAGAGGGACTGCCTAGACGTTTGAGAACAACTTTTGTATTTTTTTGGTTCGTCTGAATAACAATTTGATCTGTGATGTGTGTTATTTTTACCTTATGCTTCCTTTTTTTGCCAGATGAGGAGGATGACTCAGCTGCTGAAGGCGATTTATGGTGAAAAAATGTATCAATCGAAGAACCACACTGACTGGGTTAAATTGGCAGAGAAGCCTTCTTACCCGGTCGTGCCAGCGCAGGGAGCAAACGAGTGCAGAATCTATGTTCTGAGGATGACGCAGTTGTATGACGACCAACGTCTAGTTGAGAGAATTATGAAATCCGACATAACACCTTCTCTGTTTTCTTCTTTTTCTTGTTACTTTTTTTTTATTATTTTACTTTTTTTACTTTTTTGTTCTTTATGACAACCTTTTTTTAGTCACTGGTCTGCATTTTTTTATTTTCTTTTTTCAGCCTGCTGTTGAAGATTGGAAGGTGGAGTACATGTTCCAGCTGTTGTTCAATCCTTCGAACATGTTGTGTTATGAAGACATGCCGCTTGACCTACGAGATCTGATTACGGACCTTGGGCTCACTTCCCTGTCACAATCGCAGACGCAGTAACAGTCATTTTGGCATTGTTTCTACTAGGTAAAAGCCTGTGTGTGGACAAGAACTAGGGTTCATGTTGTATATTGTGTGTTGTCTAAGGTAGATAATGTATGAAAAGGACTTTTTCTGTTCTTGTGTTTTTCGTATTCTTTTCACAGCAGTGTATATGGACGAATTTGTATGTGTATGTGTATTTTATATAAATAACTCATACAGTATATATATGTGTATATTTTTATTTTGTCGACGACCATGTTCTATGTGAACTGGCATTTGTCACGCTTATCTGTATCGTATGTGTCCCATAAACTGCATCGCATGTGATGTCGAACTTCTCCGTCCAACAAAAAGCACTACATTTTTTTCTACAAGTTTAGTGTTGCACTTGTGTGTATCCCGAAACTGCATTGCTTTAGGATACTGCACTGCTTTTTGCCTAACCAAATACACTACTTTTGCCTAAAGTTGCGTCCTGCAGTTGGTTTTTTTAATTGTTTGTACGGTAAGGTAGGGGGGTTGCCCCCCCCCCCCATTTTTTAGTTGTCTATAGATTTGTATTGCTCCCGTACGCATTGCGCGCGTTAGCGCGAGGCCGGGCAGGAGGTAGGGAGGGGTGGTCATGACCCCCCCTCCCCAACCCCCTGTGAGGCCGAGCCTGGAACAAGCCGGAGCAGGTGGCGCTGTGGCGTGCCGTGGTGCCGCATGCGTAGGCGAGTCCGT
>NC_041381.1:209990715-209991285 GCF_002162155.2 Triticum dicoccoides | reverse complement strand
TCCGCACTGCGCCTCTCAACCAAGTGCACTGCGTGCGTTAGCGCGAGGCAAGCAGGGGGTGGGAAGGGGGCCGTGACCCCCCTCCCCACCCCCCTGCAAGGCCGAGCCTGGAACAAGTCGGAGAAGGCGGCGACACGGCGTGCCGCGGGGCACCGCATGCGTAGGTGAGTCCTTCACACCCCATCGCGTCCCTGTCTATCTTAGGGGTGTGGCTCTGGGGGTTGCATGCGTCCTATTATGGAAAAACAGAATGTCCGCACTACGCCTGTCAACCAAGCGCACTGCATGCGTTAGCGCGAGGCCAAGCAGGGGGTGGGGAGGGGGGTCGTGACCCCCCTCCCCACCCCCTGCGAGGCCGAGCCAGAGTAGGCGGCGACGCGGCGTGTCACGGCGCCGCATGCGTAGGCGAGTCCGTCACACCCTGTCGCCTTCCTGTCTATCTTAGGGGTGCGGCAGTGGGGTTGCATGCGTCCTATTGTAGGAAAAACAGAATGTTCGCACTGCGTCTGTCAACCAAGCGCACTGCATGCGGTAGCGCGAGGCTGAGCAGGGTGTGGGGAGGGGGTCGTG
>NC_041381.1:209983229-209990597 GCF_002162155.2 Triticum dicoccoides | reverse complement strand
GGCATGCTGCGGCGCCGCATGCGTAGGCGAGTCCATCACACCCCATCGCCTCCTTGTCTATCTTAGGAGTGTGGCTCTGGGGTTGCGTGCATCCAATTGTTGGAAAAATAGAATGTCCGCACTGCGCCTGTCAACCAAGCGCACTGCGTGCATTAGTGCGAGGCCGACCAGAGGGGTGGGGAGGGGGGACCCCCTCCCCACCCTCCTGCGAGGCCAAGCCTGGAACGAGCCGGAGCAGGCGGCGACGCGGCGTGCCACAGCGCCGCATGCGTAGGCGAGTCCGTCGCACCCAGTCACCTCCTTGTCTATCTTAGGGGTGTGGATCTGGGGTTGCGTGCGTCCTATTGTTGGAAAAAAGAATGTCCGCACTGCTCCTTTCAACCAAGCGCATTGCATGTGTTAGCGCGAGGCCAAGCGGGGGTTGGGGAGGGGGTCATGACCTCCCCCTCCCCACCCCCCTGCGAGGCCGAGCCTGGAACGAGCCGGAGCAGGCGACGACGCGGCGTGCCGCAGCGCCGCATGTGTAGGCGAGTCTGTCAGACCCTGTCGCCTCCCTGTCTATCTTAGGGGTGTGTCTTTGGGGGTTGTGTGCGTCCTATTGTTGGAAAAACAGAATGTCCGCACTGCGCCTGTCAACCAAGCGCACTATGTGTGTTAGTGTGACGCCAAGCAAGGGGGTTGGGAGGGGGGTCGTGACCCCCCCCTCCCCACCCCCCTGCGAGGCCGAGCCTGGAACGAGCTGGAGCAGGCGGCGCCGCGGCGCGCCGCGACACTGCATGCGTAGGCGAATCCGTCACACCCCGTCGCCTCCCTGTCTATCTTAGGGGTGTGGCTCTGGGTTTGCGCGCGTCCTATTGTTGGAAAAACAGAATGTCTGCACTGTGCCTGTCAACCAAGCACACTACGTGCGTTAGCGCGAGGCCAAGCAAGGGGTGGGGAGGGGGTCGTGACCCCCCTCCCCACCCCCATGCGAGGCCGAGCCTGGAATGAGCCGGAGCAGGCGGCGATGCGGTGTGCCGTGGCGCCGCATGCGTAGGAGAGTCCTTCACACCCCATCGCCTCCCTGTCACACCCCGTGCGCGTGTTAACCAAGCCAGGGTGTGCCGTGGGATTGTGCCATTGTAGCCAAGTGAAAAGATTCGCCAAGTGGAGCAGGCGGTTTGACTCGGGCTAGCCGTTGTAGTGTTCTTGATTGGCTGGAAAAAATAATTGTGTAAGCGAACTGCAATGCTTTATTGATAGCACATCTTCCGTCCCATACTGGAGTGCACAATGGACTGCATTTTTTTTAGGTGAGGTGGTACTGGAGTTACTTGCTAGTTGTGCGTCGTTGGGCTTTTGTTTGTTTTGGGCTATGAGAATTTGTTGGGTCCGTTGGGGTGTAAGACGCATTGGGCTCAAGTCGGCCTGTGAGCACGGCTGGTTCCCGGTGCGCTGTGTGTGCATTCTAATATTTAGTCCCACCTCGGCCACAGAGACCGTGCTCGACCTGTTTATAAGTGCTGGCGAGGCATATTTGTCGAACTCCTCTAGTTACTTATGTGGGCGCTTATACACGGCGCTCGCTGCTCTATGTTTTCTGACCTGTGGGCCCATGTGTACCCGACCCCATGCATTGTGGCTCACAACGGCTCGCCTGCTGTGGGTGCAGACCTATTACGGGACTGGCTGGGGCCTGGTTACAGCTGGGTGGTCAATTTTTTCCTTATCTGAAGCATTTTTTTCTTTTTGGAGTATATATATTTTGTGGTAGTACAAATGATGTCATTTGTACTGCTTGCATCAATGTTGAGTACTACGCCGTGCGTACCAAGTCTGTGTGTTGTGCACCGCACGGAAGTTGCTGCGGCCCCTCTCATTCTACATTTATGATGTTCTGCACTTCATGTATACACTTTGTGAACTGTCTTATATTTGTTCTATGAACTATATTCACATTTGTTTAGAATGGTCTACGGATTATATTTTTTTAGAAATATTAATATTAATGTTCTTTTTCTATGATTACTATTTCTGGACTGCATGTGGACACATGTGTACTGCTTATTTTTACCATTGTGAACTGCATTAGTCTTTTCTTTTTTAGATATGAGTTGTAGTCAGATTACTTAAGTTTTTTTAACGTTGTTTTTGAATATGTTTTGTATGTGAATAGTATGTTTTGGTATCACACATTAAATTCTTCAAAGTTGTCTCGATACTTGTTCGAATACAAACTAAGTTTTGCGAAAGCAATTGATCACAAGCAAACTAACATTGTTTTTACAAAAGAAATGTTCGATATGAAGCAACGGACATCATCAAAAGCTGGCATACATGAAATAAAGAACAACACAACGACTAAAGTAAAGTGAAACTAAACATAGCCCTGGTTATTTCTAGTTCCTGTATTGGATTACATCCTTGTTCTTCTTCTTCTTTGCTTCTTTGTCTCTTTTTGCCCTGTCCAGTCCCATCATGACATCATAGATGATTCTCCATGACTCATATGTTGCGAATGCATCTATTATTGCATACTTGATAAGCATTTTTGGTAGTGGGCAAAATCCCCATAGAGTATGGTCCTCCTTGCGGTTAATTTTTTTCTTCATGTCATGGTAGTGAATGTCTATCATCCTGCCGGCAACATCAGCCAAAGAGTCAAACTTCTTTTTATTGTATGGGTCTCTCCATTCCACCTGAATATCAATGTAGTTGTTGGAGTTGATCTACAAACCAGATAGCTTCAGCTTGCTTTTGTCCCCTTCAATGGCGAATCCGATGAAGGTGTACTCACCATTCATGAGGAATTTGTCTAGTTCCATTGGCCTGCAATATGTTTGTATAGAGTGAATATAGTTTATTTCTTAGAACTACCAATGTTTTTTTTGTTTTTTCTGAAACTGAAGTGCAATATGAATATCTGAATCTGTTGCATTGAGGAGTTGCTAATACTTTATTCAACATAACTAGTAAATTTGATAATAGATTGCATAAACAATGCATGTTTTGTGCACACTTGTATTCTTGAAATGAATTTCATACATGTTTTGTATAGTAATGTTGCAGTTTTCTATTGTTCAGCCAAATAATTTGTATTTGGTACAACAAAATAAAATTGCGTGTATTGCTAGATCATATAATTCAAGAATTGAACACATGAGTGACATACATGGAGCCAGATGAAAACTGTCAATGAATTCATATGCCATGCTTTTCAAAAATGAGAACCAAAGTTTAAATATTTGGCAATTGTAGTGAAAAAAAATTAAAATCAATATTGACAAGCAATAGTACAGATTGATAATTATTCTGACCTGTCTTTAGCTGCAGAGATGTGGTAGACAAGGCATTCTTTTTCTATGCATAGCTGGAGCACTGCTGCCCGTTGTGGCTTCACGTAGTGCGTGTACTCGACATCAACGTCGACTAGTTTGACGGGCATTCCGCCGAGCTTCCTCCTGAGCGTGGACAACATCTTGTCCACGTCTTCACCCTTGCTTGTGCAAACGACGTGGAGCTTGTGGTTGCCGTGGAGGTCGACGTCGTGGAGCTCCCTGGTGTACGTGCGGCGCTGCTTGTATAGAGGTGCATCCGCCATGACTCTCCTCTGCTCTCTCGTGTTTGTTCTGGAGAGAGGTTAGTGAAAGGAAGTGTGGAGAAGAAGATGCAATGGGGTTTTTGGGGGGACGAAGCAGATCTGTTTTTCTCCTCTGCTCTCCTCTACTCTCCTTGACAGGACATGGGAGAGGTGGAGCGGGGTGGTATCATGGTGGGGCTCTGTTTAAAGTTACGTGGCAACTGCAGAGAGGTTCTGCTATGAGGAGGCTCTGTTAGTGCGTTGGAAATCCAAAACGTTGTCGCCTCTTTTTTCGTGACTAGTTCAAGGTATTGACGCAACTGTCAGAAAATGTGATGATTGTGTTTTCGGTGAATTTTCCAAGTCAGTGCACTTCTTTGCTATCAGAACAGAACTGCGTATGTCCACATAGTATACTGCATTGAAGTGAAATTTATTCTTCATACACTGAATTATATTGGATTAGGATTCACACAGATGTACGCACATTTAGTTTTTTGATGGACTTCTTTCTTTTCTTCTCTTTTTTTTGTGGTAATACAACTTTTGTGTGGATGGAGGGTAGTGTGGGTAGGGGTGTCGTACTGCTTTTCTTAAGTAATAGGGTTGCATTCTTCATTTTAGCCATACTGCATTGCAGTGTAAAGAGAACTGCAATTCAGAAAAAAGAATACTTCGTGCTTCCACATGGAGAACTGCATTGTTGTACATCGCGGACTGCATTTGTACATTGACTTCGGGCTTCCTCTGTTTTATTTATTAATAGTTTCTGGCAGTGCCGGCGCACATTTTTTTTGTTGTTATTCATTTAAAAAATGTTTCTCATTTTTCTTTGATGTTTTATTTTTGAACTTATTGTTTTTTCTTAGTGGGCCTTGTTGGCCCAGTGTTCGGGTAGTGAAGACGGATTGGGCCCAAGTCGGCCTGTGAGCATGGCTGGTTCCCGGTGCATTGTGTGCGGCCTAATGTTTAGTCCCATCTGGCCCGCTGTCAGTGTCAAAACCGGCGGATCTCGGGTAGGGGGTCCCAAACTGTGCGTCTAAGGCTAATGGTAACAGTAGGCGGGGGACACAATGTTTACCCAGGTTCGGGCCCTCTCTATGGAGGTAATACCCTACTTCCTGCTTGATTGATCTTGATGATATGAGTATTACACGAGTTGATCTACCACGAGATCGTAGAGGCTAACCCTAGAAGCTAGCCTATGATTATGATTGTTCTTGTCCTACGGACTAAACCCTCCGGTTTATATAGACATCGGAGGAGGGCTAGGGTTACACAGAGTCGGTTACAGGGAAGGAAATCTACATATCCGAATTGCCAAGCTTGCTTTCCACGCAAAGGAGAGTCCCACCCGGACACGGGACGAAGTCTTCAATCTTGTATCTTCATAGTCCAACAGTCCGGCATAAGTATATAGTCCGGCTGTCCGAGGACCCCCTAATCCAGGACTCCCTCACCCGCGGAGACCGCACTCGGCCTGTTTATAAGCACTGGCAAGGCTGCCGTATCGAACTCCTCTAGTTACTTATTTGGGCGCTTATATACGGCGCTCGCTGCTCTATGCTCTCTGACCTGTGGGCCCATGTGTGGCCGACCCCATGCATTGTGACTCAGAACGACTCGCCTTCTGTGGGCGCAGACCTACTACGAGACTGGCTGGGGCCGGTTGCACCTGGGTGGTCAATTTTTTTCTTTGTATTTTTCTCTCTTAAGTATTTTTTCAATGTCGGGGCATGCACTGCTTTAGTAAATCATCTGTGGACTGCATTGATCATGGTTCTGTACTGCATGTGCACGCATTCCGTACTGCATGTACAATTCCCATTTTTGTTTTCGTGTTTTTGCTATTATGTAATATTTTTTCCAATGTATGGGAGTGCACTGTTTAGTAAATCATATGTGTACTGCATTGCTTATGTTTTTGTACTGCACGTTCATATATTTCCGCACTACATATATAGGTCGCATTTTTCTTTTTGTGTTTTTTCTCTTATGTATTCTTTTTTCAAATTTAGGGGCGTGCACTGCTTTGTTGGGTATGTGTAAACTTCATTCGACAGAGTCTGTACTGCATTCGTACACAATTTGCACTGCATGCGTCCTATTTGCACTCTGCATCTTATTTTCGTTTTGTGCACTGCTCGAATCTAATGATACATGAGCAAACAACAGAAAACAAATTATCACAAGCATTCTGTACGACAAGTTCATCATCAACAAACTAAGTTGAACAGAAAACAATCTAACATAATCAAAGTTCATCATTACAAGCGATTCTGCATGGCAAGCAAACTAAGTTCAGCACACAAGCAAACTAATGATACATAAGCAAACAACATAAAGCAAATTTGATGATAATTCTAAAACAATGTTGGCATTGTTAGCTCTTGGCTGGCACCATCTTCTTCTGCACCAGTTAGCGTCTCCCCATCCCTAGCTGCTCCTGGCCCGCTTCTTGGGGGGCTCCTCCTTCTCCAGCTTTGCACGGCGAAGCCCGTCCTGGGTGAGGGTGATGCGGTTCCATATCTCGTACGCTGCATAGGCATCCTTTGCCGCATACTCGATGTGCCTCATGGACACAGGCAGGGTGGCCCAGCGCTTGTGTTCGTCGTCGGTCATCTTCTCTTCATGTTGTTGTAGTAGTTGTCGATGAGCATGCCGGAGACGTCTCCAAGGGAGTCCAACTCCTTGGTTGCCTCGGGCACCCTCCACTCCTTCTGGATGTCGACGAAGTTGGCGACCTCCAGATTGACGCGTTCTAGCCTGGTTTTGTCGCCGTCGATGGAGAAGTCTGCAAAGGTGTACCTGGGGTCGGCGAGGAAGTTGTCGAAGATGGTGCGCCGTTCAGCGGCGCTTAGTTGGAAGAGCAGCACCGGGTGATTCTTGCCGATGGAGAGTTGGCCGAGGGCGGGTTTCTGTGTCGCTTCAAGCTTGTTGTTATACTCGAGATCAATGCCGACGATCTTATGGCGCTGGAGGATGAGGTGGCGCTTGTACTGCGTGAGGGAGATCGCCATCTGCTTCTTGTCGTTGGTGTGGATAACGTGCAACTTGGTGTTGCCGTGGGCCTCCACACCCTTGTCGCCCTTGTACTCGTCGGCGAACGCCATCGCCGGTAGTAGGGCTTGGTGTTTTTGCGTGGATATGAAGCGATTTGGTGGCAGGGCAATGGATACTTGTGTTGTTGTGGATGAGAAGGCCTTTGGCAGGGATCTAAATTTAAGGGGATGGCGTGGGGTGGGATGGCCGCATCGAATGAACTGCACGATCTCGCTGACGATGTGGTTGTGCAGATCGTGGGTTGGTGTTGCATCTGTGATCGTGGGCTTGTGGCGATGGAACTGCTTCGATTGGGTGGTTGTATGCGAACGTGGTTTTTTAACGTGGTTTTATTTTATTTTTGATCAGTAATTTTTTTAACCACCACTTTCTGTGCGAACGGGCATTTGTCACGTTTATATGTATCCTGCGTGATAATGAAACTGCATTGGTTATAGTTCTGCACTGCATTGTCTACAATACAGAACTGCATTTTGTCTACAGGTGCGTACTTCACCGTTTTTTGCATGTCCTTGCTACAGCCCCTGAAAAAAGTACAATGTATTCCGCAATTTTACGAGTTTTTCGCTATGTTCTATGCCGTGTATTTATTCATGTAGGTAATCAAGAACTGGATTGCTATACTGTACTACATCGTGTAACGAAATGCACTGCATTTTTCTAGTGCTGCGTACTGCATCTATTTTTTGCCTGTACTTACTGCAGTCCCTGGTACGGGAGGGGTAGGGGAAGGGGGGTTGCCCCCC
>NC_041381.1:209940478-209983049 GCF_002162155.2 Triticum dicoccoides | reverse complement strand
CACACACTTTTTTTGAACTTATTGATTTTTCTTAGTG
This sequence comes from Triticum dicoccoides, assembly GCF_002162155.2. Taxonomy (NCBI): domain Eukaryota; kingdom Viridiplantae; phylum Streptophyta; class Magnoliopsida; order Poales; family Poaceae; genus Triticum; species Triticum dicoccoides. The sequence continues at coordinate 209,983,012 of NC_041381.1, read as the reverse complement.
GGCCTTGTTGGGCCTGTGTTCGAGTAGTGAAGACGCATTGGGCCCAAGTTGGCGTGTGAGCACGGCTGGTTCCCGATGTGTTGTGTGCGGCCTAATGTTTAGTCCCACCTCGCCCGCGGAAGGCGTGCCCGACCTATTTATAAGCGCTAGCGAGGCTGCCGTATCGAACTCCTCTAGTTACTTATTTGGGTGCTTATACACGATGCTCGCTGCTCTATGCTCTCTGACCTGTTGGCCTATGTGTGGCTGGCCCGATGCATTGTGACTCAGAACGACTCGCCTTCTGTGGGCGCAGACCTACTACGAGACTGGCTGGGTCGGTTGCACCTGGGTGGTCAATTTTTTTCTTTGTATTTTTTTCTCTTAAGTATTTTTTTAAATGTCGGGGCGTGCACTGCTTTAGTAAATCATCCGTGCACTGCATTGATCAGGGTTCTGTACTGCATGTGCACGCATTCCGTACTACACATATTTGCGCTACATTTTTGTGCACTACATGGGTAGCATTTTTCTTTATTGTTTTTCCTCTTACGTATCCTTTTTTCTAGTGTACGGGTGTGCACTGGTTTGGTGCCTCTATGCGCACTGCATTCCTCATAGTCATGTGCTGCAGGTGTAGACATTTTGCACTGCATGCATCCTTCTTTGTGCCAAGGTTGTGACTGGTTATGCCAACATTGCAGACTACATGACTTACATTTAAGGACTACATCAGGTGCAGTAATTTCTGCTTTATGCACTACGCGAATGTGCTTCTCTTGTGCTTCATTTTGAGCATGTACTGCACTTCATGCACACATATAGTGAACTTCCTGGTAACACTTTGGAGAACTGCACACATAAAATGGTCTGTGGATTATAATTTTTTAGAGAATTATTATTTAATGATCTGCGGTTAGTTCGTGGGAATTGCTGCAGTCAAAGTACACCTTCTTTTTTGGTTCCTTTTTCTTTGGTAACATAAGTTTTTATTGATTGTCATTTATTCTTGGTAACATAATTTTCATTAACTCCCCTTTAATTTTCAGTTTTGACCTTTTTGCATTCCTCTTCTATAAATGTAGGCTAACTTCTACCCTTCCTTTGTAGTTCATTTCTCCTCTAGCCGCAAGTTCTCTCCTTTCTCCAGCCTCTCTTTATTTTTTCCTTTTCTAGGTTTTTGTTGCGATGGCTCCAGGCCCCTGCGCGAATCTCTTCTGTTGCGGCCATGGTTGTGGTGTGCCGACGCACTGCAGCTTGCTCGTAGGCCCGTCGTGCTCGTTGTGGGGGGAAGGTATTGTGCCAAACTGGGCGAGCAAAGCAGCTTGCATATGGCACAGTATTCATGAAAGGATTGGATATGGGCCACATCAATGTTTTTGCGGTCTATTCCGCCCTGCTTCGTCGTGGCCAAGCACGCACAAGTCCTTCTGTCCATCAGCGTATGCCAACAGATGTGCAGACTCACTACAAGATGGTATGTTTCGTTAGATATGATTTTTTTCTTTGTGTTTTCTACTTTTTTTTGTATAATTCCATTCTATTCTGAACTTCTAATATTTTAGGAATGCACTTTTTTTGTTTTTTGAAGTATACTGCACTATGTTCTAATTTCTTGTTTTTATTTTTTTGCTTGTGTGCATGCAGCTTGTGTTTTAGTTTGTATGGTTACAATATGTGAACTGCTTATATATTAGCTGAGCACTACATGTTTCCACATTTTTTCCCAATTTGTATGGTGTGTACTGCATGTAGCTAGTCTCGACAACTGCATGGTAGTTTGAAGCGTACTGCATATTTGCAAGTTTCGTACTGCATATTAAATTGTGTTTTATCTGTTCTACTTGTTGGACTCTTGTGCACTTCATCTAGCTCGTGTCTATAGTGTGTGTAGGTTTTTACTGCTTTGTGCACAGTATGAGAATTGTACTGCTAGTATCGTTCTCAAACAGTTTTATTATTTTTTGTAGAAAATTCCTCAACGAGCTGTTAGGTATCTCCGGCTCAAGAAGAAGGGAATTCTCTAAGTTGTTCTTGGTAATGGACACCTTAAACCAGCCAAGTACCGTGTAGGCGTTGACGGGCGGCTGTGTCTGCAGAAAGGGTAGAAGGAATTTGTCATTGATAGTGGCCTGAAGTCTGAGCAAGTTGTTGTCCTCAACTTCTTTGAACTCGAGGATCGTACGGTTAGAATCATGTTTGACGTGATTGGTTAAGGTTATGAGGTTGATTTGTAATAAGTACTTTTGTGTCGCTTCATCTTTTTGATGTTTTTTGTAATAAGCACTTTTGTGATCTGAACCGCTTCAATTATTATTCTGAACTTCGTGCTTCCAGTGAGCTAACTGCATTTTTACATGGTTTTTGAATCAAAATGTGTCAATGTTTTACTCTAGACTTCTATATATATGGTATACTCTATATACCATTTTCTCTTTACATGGTTTAGTTGAATAACTCATAGTCAACGGAAAATTTGTGTTTACACAAAATTTAAACTGATACATAAGTCATAGAGATAAGCAAACTGCTATGCATATGATTAATTTATTGAAGTTCATCTATTTGGTCGTTAACCTGCTGCTTCTCCGCGGTGACTGGAGCGTATCTAATGTCGCACTTTCTTTTGTTTTCCGTGGCAGTGTTGCTGGTTCTTGTCTCTGTACCGTTGTGTTTGTAGCCCCTCGCGTGCTGGTTGATGGCCGCTTTGGTTTTTCAACGCTGCGAACTGCATCCTTCTTTGCTCCCCGCGTGCTAGTTGTTGGCTGCTTTCGTTTTCCAGTGCTGTGAACTGCATCCTTCTTTGCTCCCCGTGTGCTGGTTGATGGTGGCTTTCATTTTCCAGTGTTGTGAACTGAATCCTTCTTTGCTCCCCGCGTGCTGGTTGATGGTGGCTTTCGTTTTGCAGCACTGTGAACTGCATCCTTTTGTGCTCCTACCTTGTTTTCTGAAAGTGGTGTTGTTCTCGGGTTTTTCTGTACAGCAGCATTCCCTTGTGGTGGTCTTGTTGGCATTGTTTCTTCATGTCCTTCATCCTTTTCACTCTCTTCACTCTTTTCTTCCTCTACCTCATCTTCATCATCTGTTTCTTCATAAGCCACTGCTTCTTCAGTTTCTTCACGTTCTTCGTCCTCTTCACTCTCTTCTACTTCCTCCTCTTCTTCATCTGCTTCTTCATAAGCCATTTCTTCTTCAGTTGTGTCACCATCTTCTTCTTTGATTTCATCTTCTTCGTCTTCCTCATTTAATGATCATGTTCTTTTGGGGCAGGTTCTTGAATTGTGTCTCTTCCTCTTTTTGCAGATGCTACAACGTCTCGGTTTCGTCCATTTCTTAGTGTTGTGAGTGGAATTTATGTTTGGTAGTGCATCGCCATGTCCTTGTTTTTCTTGTTCATGTCTTTTTGTACATGTCCTGGAATTGTGGCCGCTGATTTCATTACATGTCTTGCACCTTCTTATTCCCAGTAGGTGACCATCACAGTCCAGCTCAGGCTGTGGCTTACTATTTTTGTCATCATTTTTCTCCTTGCATGCAACCTTTTTCTGAGTTGTGTCGCCCCCTTTCTTCCTTCCTCTTGTGTTTGAAACGGGAGGTGGAAGAATTGTTTCTTTTTTTATAGCACCAGTTCCATTGTGTTCAGTATTTTCTACTTGCTCGGCATTATTGTCATGCTGGGATTTCTCTGCTTGCTTTAGTTTTGCTGCTTCTTCTTCTTCTTCGTTGAGCACATCAACTTCCTCGATCAGTGCCCTCATACCAGACAACGCTCTGTGGCACCCAGCGTCGAACCTTGTCGCTCTATTTGCAAGGTCCATTGTTGTTTCTGTCAGCAATTTTCTACGGCAAAAAAGTGAGGTTCCATCTGGTGATGTTTGTTCGTAGTCTCTTCTGTCAAATGTTGCATTTGATCTTGCGTTACGGGTGTATCTTTTCATGATGTACACCTCAGGAATCTTGAGTACTCTCAAATGAGAAAGCATGCATAACACATGGACGCAAAAGAGCCCTGCAGACAAACACATGATTTATTTTGTTTTGCAAGTGAACTGCATGAAATTAATAAACACATATATTTTTTGTTATTTGTTCATTTTTAAAGAAGTGAACTTCATTTGGTTTTGTGAATTACTCATGCATGTGGATTTTTAAAGTTCGGTAAGTGAGCTTTCTTGCATGACTATCAGAAACAAGATTTTTTTTGCTAGGAGCCTCACCTGTGTGTGTCCAGAGTTTGCACTCACATTGGTAGACACCTTTCTTTTCATCGGTGACCACTTGGAAATTATGTCTTGCCCAGTCAAATGCATCTGATCTGTTGTAGTGGTGTACGAGATACTTTGTCGGGTTCTTAGGGCACCATTTTGCTCTGAATGTAGTGCTACGGTAGAGTGTTTCTTTGAAATCTACAAACACTACCCTTGTATACACTTTTGATAGCTAAACTTCGAACCCAAACTTGGTTGTTGTTTTTACCTCTGACTGCATGATCAGAGATGCACTGTTACGAACCAGAGAAATGAAAAAATTGTTTGTTTTTGTAGTCATATTTTAGCAGTTTTTGATTGACATTTTGTTTACCTCATTTGCTACTGTCTCTGCGTGCTCGACGGCCTTCCTGGTTTGAATGTACTTGTCCACCTGCTGAGCAAACAGATGGAGATCATGCTTCTCTTTGACAAAAAATTTCTTTAGTATGTGGTTCATGCTCTCGCTTCTCTGTGTGGAAGTCATCCGAGCACAGAAAATTTCCTTGTAGTAAGCCGAGATCCACTCGTGCCTGTCATCCCACAGCGAAATCATCACTTCATCGTCTTGCAAGTTGTATCTCCGAATGAGGTTCTTCCATGCTCGTTCAAATTCTAACGGCATTAGTGGGTGGTTCAGCACCGCATTGAGGTCATCCTTGAGTTTCTCGTGCGCCTTATATAGCAAGGCGAGGTGGTCTTTGTACTTTTTCATGATATGCCATCGACATAGCTTATGCAGAGTATGTGGGAGGATAGTTTTTAATGTTGCCTTCATCAAAGAACACTGGTCTGCGAAGTCACAAATAGTGTTTTTTTATTAAGTTGTTTGTGTGTGTGTAAGATAGATGGAAGAAATATAAGTGCACCAAACAAACGTAAGTATGCAGGTGTTGTTTTTTTGTACCTGTGAGCATGCCGATTGGCGGCTTGTTGTTCATACACCTTAGAAATGTTTTGAAAACCCACTCGAATGATGGTATTGTTTCATCTCGCACGAGGGCAACATCAAATATGGTGCTCTATAGATGATGGTTCACTCCCACGAAGACTCCCAGCGGCATGTGGAATTTGTTAGTTTTATGCGTCGTGTCAAATGTAACGCAGTCTCCAAAATATTCATACGATCCTTTGCAACTTGCGTTGGCCCAAAAGACGTTTCTTACACGGTTATCTGCATCAACATCATAATCATAGAAGAACTCTGGGTTTATCTTCTGCATTTTCTCGAAGAAATCCAGAAGTTTCTTGACATCATCTTCGGAGTCTTCTCTGGCAAACTTCTGTTTCCTGCATTTTCAAACACAATGCAAACTCATCTCATCAAACAGGGAATAATTACCGGCAGAATGCTCAAGTGATATGCTCTGTGACGTGCTTACTTGTTTACCCAGTCGCGGCTAGTATGTCCCATGTATTGCAGACCACCGGACATACGCGACAGCGTCGACATCATCTGAGCATGTGTGTGGTCGTCCAGTTGCATGTCCTTCACTAACTGGTCTATCAAAGGATTGTATTTTTTGTGAGATCGCATGTGCAAAAGCATCCCGGGGCTTTCCAGCATCTTGTGATTGTGGTTGAGTTGAACCATTTCTATCACAAATCTGCCATCCTTCCTCTTTTTGACTCTAATCTTTGCCTTGCAGCTAATCCTTTTTTATGTCTTCTGACGTATCCGGTGATAATCTGACACAGTATGCTTGTGCATCCCTTCTCTTCAGCAGACAATGTAGGCATTTGTCATGTGTTTTGCCCTCTTGCGTATGACAAACCCTACACATCTTGCATAATTGTTGTAAAAGTCCCATGCCTTGTCGTACGTGGTGAACTTCATTCCAGCAGCAGGTATGAGGTTCAGCGGCATGTTTTTATCCTGCATTAATTGCAATGCTCTATGAGATAATTTGTTATGTTCTGTTTTTTAAATACGAGGAGTGCATACGAGTTTAATAAAGCATTGCAATGTTCCTAAGTTTTCAGAAGAATCCAATGTATTAGATGCTAGGTCAAACCTCACAAGAAATGTCAGTGTGCACTACAATGTTATCTGAATGGACTGCAACTATTATTATTATTATTTTCAGAACATAAACTTACATGTGTGTAGAGTCATCCGATGGTGTTTACAGCTCGCCGGGTTGTATTGGACATGGCGGGTTTATAGCGGATCTGTGTAGTTGAGGATCTCGCGGGGGCAATAGTGAGGAGGATTTGTACCTGCTATTGACTTTTGACCGAGGCACCGTTGGTGGTCGCAGTGTCGAAGTTGATGCAGCAGGTCTCCTTGGAGCTCTGTTTTTTGGTGCAGCAGGTGGACGTTGAGCTCTCTTTTGGGGTGCAGCAGGTGGACGTGGTGGTAATCCAGTGTTGTGATGATGTCTCGATGGATTGGTTTGAAAATTTTGGAGCAGTGGCAAATCATCATAGTCATAATCATCATCTGCTGCAACATCGTGTTCAACTGCATCATCATTGTCTGTTCGGACATGCTATCCAAACTAGTGAACTCGTGCTTATACTCTGGGTTGAGAACTGTTATTGGCTCATCTTCATCGTCATCATCTTCATCATCCCGTTGGTGAGTGCCCTCCCAGATGAATGTGACATCATCATCATCTTCGACTACATCTTCTTCCTAGAAAAAATCTTCTTCCGGAGAGTATTGCACCCTGTTTGTTGTCGTGAAGAATTCTAGAGGAATCTCAGGGGTAACCCAGCAAGTATCTCTTTCAGAAGAAGCTTTACTCTTCTGAAAGTTGTTGTTCTCAGTGTTGTCAATTATGCACGGCATTTTGTATCTGCTGAACGTCATTTCCTGCACACAAAATGACCGAGCTGCATTGTCAGGTTAAATGAACTGAATCATGCGAACTGCAATGTGTTCAAAATGGTACTACTGAAGTATTGCACACTGACTGCATCACCCCGCAAGGTGAACTGAAGCAACCGCACTACATCGTTATCCGTAATGAACCTATACAAGCGTACTGCATAACCGGGCAAGTGCACTGCATTTTCCCCCACAACGACTGAAGCAACCGCACTGCATAGTTTTTGTAGGCGTACTGGACTAATTGTACTGCTTTATCTGGAATAACTAAAGTGAGATGGTTGAGGAAGTGTACTGCTTACCTCGTGTTTTAGTGATTTCTTGCGTTTGCAGGACGAAGTTCCCTTCTCGTCCATCTGCACAACTTTCACGTTCGCCTGTGCAGTCCACTTGCCCTTCAGAAGTTCATGAGTGGTCTGGACGTTGCTCAAGGTGAACGGAGATGGAGGATTTGCTCTGAAGGTCATTGAAGACTTATTCCAAGAAGCTGTCGTGGATGAAGGAACCTTGCGCACAGTCCTCCTTGCTCGAATTGGTTTGATGTCGAGGCAGCACCAATCCACATCTAATGAAGTATAGCTAATTGCAGGCCTGGAGGAGTTCGGTGGTGGCGCTATCGAGCTGCTGTCGTGGAAGAAGGCCGATATGCTGGTGGGGGAGGTGTTGCTCGGTTGCTGCCGTGAAAGAAGGCCGAGAGGCGACGGGCAGCGTCGCTGCTTGGCCACCGCTGCGGAAGAAGGCCGGGAGGGGAGGGGCGGCGTTGCTGCCAGCCGCCACCACGAAAGAAGGCCGAGAGGGGAGGGACGGTGGCGCTCCCAGGCTGCTGCCACGGAAGAAAGCGGCAAGGGGAGGGGCGGCATCGCTCCCAGGCCGCCGCCGCAGAAGAAGGCCAGGAGGGGAGGGGCGGCGGTGCTCCCAGGCCGTTGCCGCGGTAGAAGGCCGGGAGGGGAGGGGCGGCGGCGCTCCCAGGCCACTGCCGTGGAAGAAGGTCGGGAGGGGAGGGGCGACGGCGCTCCCAGGCCGCTGCCGCGGTAGAAGGCCAGGAGGGGAGGGGCGGCGGCGATCTGTTGGGGGTGTGCAGAATAAGGCTGGTGTTATTAGAATAAGACTCTTAAGGGGTGTTATCAGAATAGACCCACCCTATATATATGTGTGGGGGGGAGCCCTAGCACACACCAGACAATTTCCTAGCTGTGTGCGGTGCCCCCCTCCACCGTTTACACCCTCGGTCATATTTTCGTAGTGCTTAGGCGAAGCCCTGCCAAGATCACTTCACCGTCACCGTCACCATGCTGTCGTGCTGACTGAACTCATCTACTACCTTGATGTCTTGCTGGATCAAGAAGACAAGGGACATCACCGAGCTGAATGTGTGCAGAAAATGGAGGTGTCGTGCATTCGGTACTTAATCAGTTGAAGCATGAAGAAGTTCGACTAGATCAACTGCATTGTGAAACGCTTCCGCTTACGTTATACGAGGGTACGTAGACACACTCTCCCTCTTGTTGCTATGCATCTCCATGGATAGATCATTGCGTGTGCGTAGATTTTTTTTTGTTTTCCATGCAACGATTCCCAACAGGGCTTCGGCGGAGCTGTTCTGCCGTGGAAACTTCCCTCCAAGAGGGGAAATCGAAGCCATCGTCATCAACAACGATCCTCTCATCAAGAGGGGGTCAATCTCCATCAAAATTTCACCAGCACCATCTTGTCTTAAACCCTAGTTCATCTCTTGTATCCCATCTTTATCTCAAAACCTCAGATTCGTACCTGTGGGTTGCTAGTAGTGTTGATTACTCCTTGTAGGTGATGCTAGGTGGTTTATTCGGTGGAAGATCATATGTTTAGATCCTTAATGATAATTATTACTCCTCTTATTATGAACATGAATATGCTTTGTGAGTAGTTATGTTTGTTCCTGAGGACATGGGAGAAGTCTTGTTATAAGTAATCATGTGAATTTGGTATTCATTCGAAATTTTGATAAGATGTATGTTGTCTTTCCTCTAGTGGTGTTATGTCAACGTCGACTGCATGACACTTCACCATGATTTGGGCCTAGGGGAAGGCATTGGGAAGTAATAAGGAGATGATGGGTTGCTAGAGTGACAGAAGCTTAAACCCTAGTTTATGCGTTTCTTTGTAAGGGCATGATTTGGATCCATATGTTTCATGCTATGGTTAGATTTATCTTAATTCTTGTTTCGTAGTTGCGGATGCTTGTGATAGGGGTTAATCATAAGTGGGAGGCTTGTCCAAGAAAGGACAACACCCAAGCACCGGTCCACCCACATATCAAATTATCAAAGTAACGAACGTGAATCATATGAGCATGATGAAAACTAGCTTGACAGTAATTCCCATGTTGTGACACCCCTGATTTGACCGTACAATAATCATGCACGCAAACGTGTACGATCAAGATCAGGGACTCATGGGAAGATATCACAACACAACTCTAAAAGTAAAATAAGTCATACAAGTACATATTACAAGCCACGGGCCTCGAGGGCTCAAATACAAGTGCTCTAACATAAATGAGTCAGCAGAAGCAACAATATCTGAGTACAGACATAAGTTAAACAAGTTGCCATAAGATGGCTAGCACAAACTGGGATACAGATCGAAAGAGGCGCAGGCCTCCTGCCTGGGATCCTCCTAAACTACTCCTGGTCGTCAGCGCCCTGAACGTAGTAGTAGGCACCCTCGATGTAGTAGGGGTCGTCGTTGGCGGTGGTGTCTGGCTCCAGGGCTCCAACATCTAGTTGCGACGTCCGAGAAGAATGGAAGGGGGAAAAGAGGGAGCAAAGCAGCCGTGAGTACTCAACCAAAGTACTCTCAAGCAAGGTTCTACACTACATATGCATGGGTATCTGTGTAAAGGGGTAATATCGATGGACTGAACTGTAGAATGCCAGAATAAGAGGGGGATCGCTAGTCCTAGCGAATACAGCACTTCTGGCAGCCTCCATCTTGAAGCATATAGAAGAGAGTAGCTGGTAAGTTCACCAAGTATCATCGCATAGCATAATCCTACCCGGCGATCCTCCCCTCGTCGCCCTGTGGAAAAGCAATCACAGGGTTGTCTCTGGAACTTGTCTGGGTGTGTTTTATTAAGTATCTGATTCTAGTTGTCATAAGGTCGAGGCATAACTCTGGGTCGTCCTTTTACCGAGGGACACGGCTATTCGAATAGATAAACTTCCGTGGAGGGGTGCACCACATTTCCGAACACGCTTGATCCCCCTAGCCGAACACACTTTACTAGGTCATGCCCTGCCTCGGAAGATCAACACGTCGCAGCCCTACCTAGGCTCAACAGAGAGGTCAGCACACCGGTCTAAATCCTATGCACGCAGGGGTCTGGGCCCATCGCCCATTGCACACCTGCACGTTGCGAGGGCGGCCGGTGAGCAGACCTAGCAACCTCCATTACAAAGGAAGTTGTGTTATGCGTTCCAACCCGGCGCGCGCCGCTCAGTCGCTGACCTTAAGAAGGCTTCGGCTGATACCACGACGTCGAGTGAGGGAGTCCTGGATTAGGGGGTATCCGGACAGCCGGACTATATACTTTGGTCGGACTGATGGACCGTGAAGATACAAGACTCAAGACTTTGTCCCATGTCCGGATGGGACTCTCCTTTGCGTGGAAGACAAGCTTGGCGATCCAGATATTATATTTCCTTCTTTGTAACCGACTCCATGTAAACCCTAGCCCCCTCCGGTGTCTATATAAACCGAAGGGTTTAGTCCTTAGAGGGACGATCACAATTATAATCATCATAGGCTAGCTTGTAGGGTTTAGCCTCTACGATCTCGTGGTAGATCAACTCTTGTAATACCCATATCATCAATATCAATCAAGCAGTAAGTAGGGTTTTACCTCCATCGAGAGGGCCCGAACCTAGGTAAAACATCGTGTCCCTTGCCTCCTGTTACCATCAGGCTTAGACGCACAGATCGGGACCCCCTACCCGAGATCTGCCGGTTTTGATACCGACATTGGTGCTTTCATTGAGAGTTCCTCTGTGCTGTCGCTGTGAGGCTCGATGGCCCGTCTCATTGTCAAGGACAACATCACCTCTGGGGAAGCACTGGCGGTAGGCCAGACTCTCCGATTAGGCGGCTTCGTCATGGCCGCCCGATCGGCTTCCGCGCTGACGATGGCCTCTCAAGATCTCCTCCCTCAATGAGCTCTTGGATCGCATTGTCACTTTGGGAGTCGCTATAGACTATGATCGGGTCGGGCTTAAACCTAACCAGAGGGATATTAAATCCCCACCGATCACCCACGAGATAGAGGTAGTGGAGGAGCCGCATACGGATTATCCCTCTATTTTGAGGACGAATTATGTCCGGGTTACCGAGCTCTCTGAGCCGGATACCCGCTCGCGGGAAAACATGACCCAGACCCCGGATTTAGAATCGGGTATCGGGCCGGAAAAATCGGGCAGCACTCCGGATCCCGATCTATCAAGCCCGGAAGCTCCTCTGCCCCTGGGCGTTAGATCGGATCAGAATCCAGATTCAGATACACCCACCTACCCGGACTTAAGCCGTCTCTCCCATATCAGACAAGAGCCCCAAGAGACGGTACATCGCTATTGGGCCAGATTCCTCCTTGTGCTAAACAAGGTAAAGGACCATCGTGAGGAAGACGCAATCTCACTTTTTTGCAAAAATTGCATGAACAAAGGGATCCTTAATGCTATAAGTCCACGCGACATAGCACACTTTGCTGACCTAGAAGCCATAGTACAGAAGTATTGTGCAATGGAGAGCGCCTGGAGAACCCAAGCAGAATTTTGGGATAGTCCGGCTCTCACTAAAACCTTTGTCCGGACTAAATGGGCGAATTCTCGTAAGGCAGCTGATCCAATCCCCAAGAAACCAAAGCCCACCCCAGGGCGTGGAACCGTATTGGAAGAATGGCTCAATGGGCCATGTAAACTCTACAACACGCCGGACACTACACCAACACATAGCCTTAGAGCATGTTGGATACTCCGGCAGGTAGCAAAAAGTGGCGAGGATCTTCTTGCCAGCCATAAAACAGAACAACATCCCACCAAAGAAAACAATACGGTGCTAACAGTCTTCAAGACTTTCGCCTCAAACAATAGGCGCAAGCGAGCTCATCGAAATTTCGCTGAAATTTGCCATGTGGCAAAAATAAATTTGTGGAACGACGCTGCTATAACTTCCAGTGCCAGTGATGAGCCTCAATTCTAGACAGTCCAGGCACCAGCCGCTTTGGTCCTTAGCCCAATCGTGGACGGCTTTCGGCTCACTAAAGTACTCATGGACGGCGGAAGCGGATTAAACTTGATCTATGAAGAAACACTCAGCAAGATGGAAATAGATAAAAGTCGCATTGAGCAGAGCGGCACAACCTTTAGGGGAATCATCCCTAGTCGGGAGGCACGGCGTGCGGGAAAAATCACACTCGATGTGGTATTCGGCACCCCGGACAATTACAGGTCCAGAGAAATCACATTCCAATTGGCTCCTTTCAGCAGCGGATACCACACCCTTTTAGGGCGGGACGCATGCACAAGATTTCAAGCTATACCCCATTACGGATACATGAAGCTTAAAATGCCCGGACCCAATGGAATCATCACTCTAGCCAGTGACCCAGATGTCGCACTCCGCGCCGAAAATAAAACTGCAGCACTAGCCCTGAAGGCATTATCCGAAGCCCTAGTGGCCGAAGAACTAACAACGCAGCGCGCCACAGTGGACAGGGACAACGTGATACTCGACAAACGACCCAAGTCCACATCATTTAAACCCGCAGACGAGATAGTCAAATTCCAGGTTCATCCAATGGACCCCATGAAGACAGCTTCCAGCGGGACGCAGTTGAGCCCCACAATGGACGCCGCACTATGAGACTTCCAACGCAAGAATTGGGACATTTTTGCCTGGCACCCTTCGGACATGCCGGGCATCCCACGCAGGCTGGCCGAACATAGCCTCAATATACTGAAAGGATACAAGCTCGTTAAACAGACTCTTAGGCGCTTCTCAGAGCCCAAACGGCAAGCCATGGGAGAAGAGCTAGCCAAGCTACTTGAGGCTGGATTCATCAGAGATATCAAGCATCCGGATTGGCTAGCAAATCTGGTAATGGTACCGAAAAAGGACAAATCCTGGCGCCTATGCGTCGACTTCAAAGACCTCAACAAGGCTTGCCCCAAGGATCCCTTCCCCCTCCCTCACATCGACCAAATCATCGACACCACCGCAGGACATGACTCACTGTGTTTCCTAGACGCATACTTTGGATACCATCAAATAAAGATGGCAGAGTCCGACCAAGCTGCAACAGCCTTCATAAGGCCATATGGTCCTTTCTGCTTCAACACTATGCCTTTCGGGCTCAAAAATGCCGGAGCAACCTATCAACGCATGATTCAAACATGCCTGGAGAAGCAAATCGGCAAAACAGTGGAGGCATACATGGACGACGTGGTCATAAAAACAAGACACGTCGAAACCCTAATAGATGATCTGAGGCTTACATTCGATAAGCTCCGAACATACAACATCAAGCTAAACCCGGAAAAATGTGTTCTCGGCGTGCCCTCTGGGAAGCTGCTCGACTTCATTGTTTCCAATCGAGGAATTGAAGTGAATCCGGCAAAAATCCAAGCTCTGTCGCAGTTGGCAATCCCAACAGACCTTAAACATATCCAGAAACTAGCTGGATGTGTGGCTGCCTTAAGCCGCTTTATCTCCCAGTTAGGAGAAAAGGCATTACCTCTTTACCGCCTTCTTCGGCGCACCAAACATTTTGTGTGGACGGATGCAGCCGCGGCCGGACTGGACGAAATAATGACCTTGCTGGCCAGTAATCCAGTCCTAACAGCGCCAAATACTGGCGAACCTGTGCTATTGTACATAGCTGCAACACATCAAGTTGTAAGCGCAGTGCTCATTGTCGAACAGAGGTCGACGGATACAAATTCCCGCTCCAGAAGCCGGTATATTACGTATCCACGGTCCTCACCCTATGCAAATCCCGATACCCACACTATCAAAAGATAGCATACGCGATCTTCATGGCATCCCGGAAGCTATAACACTACTTTCAAGAGTGTTCGATTACGGTGGCTTCCGAAGTACCACTCAATGACATAATCAATAACCGCGACGGTACGGGCCGGATTGCTAAATGGGCCATCGAGCTCCTTCCGTTTGATATAACATACAAACCACGGCGGGCCATCAGGTCACAAGTACTGGCTGACTTTGTCGCTGAATGGACAAAAGCCGAACTCCCTAAAGAGTACGGCGTGTACTCTAACTGGATCATGCACTTCGACGGCTCTAAAATGCTGGCCGGATTGCGAGCAAGTATAGTCCTGACATCTCCCACCGGAGACACGGTCCAATACATACTCCAAATATTATACACAGACTCCAACAACGCAGCCGAATACGAGGCTCTATTGCATGGTCTTCGGATGGCAGTCTCTATAGGCATTCAACGCCTGGAGGTGCGCGGGGATTCAAACCTCGCAATATCACAAATAAACGGAGAAAAGGATCCAAAAATGACAGCCTACAGTAATGTCGTCCTCAAGATGTCAGCTCGGTTTGAGGGGCTCGAATTCCACCATGTGGCTCGAGAAAACAATCAAGCGGTGGATCTCCTCGCCCGCATTGGCGCTAAAAGCGACCCTGTCCCACCTAACATATTCCAGGAAAGGTTGTTCAAGCCATCCGTGGTATGGGAAGGTGAGTCAGGCAACACTAGCACGGATTCGAGTACACTCCCAGACTCCGAACCATCAGACGTAATCGGAGGCTCCGCCACCGAAATAACACCTTCGACCCACGAAATCATGGTTGTAATCGCCCCATGGACTGAGCCTTTCTTGGCCTGCCTAAAAAGGCAGGAGCTCCCCGAGGACCAAAATGAAGCACATTGTATTGTGCGGCGTTCCAAGGCCTACAAAGTACATGAGGGAGAACTCTATAAGAAGAGTGCGATCGGAGTGCTCCAAAATGCATCTCCGAAGAGGAAGGGCGGCAGCTATTGGCTGAAATCCATGCCGGACTCGGCGGGCACCACGTCGCGGCTCGGGCGCTAGTCAGCAAGGCCTTTCGTACAGGCTTTTGATGGCCGACAGCCCGAGCAGACGCACGGGACCTTGTCCAACATTGCGTCGGTTGCCAGCTCTTTGCCAATCAGAGTCATATGCCCCCTACCGATCTCCAAACAATCCCCATTACTTGGCCCTTCACGGTCTGGGGGCTGGATATGGTCGGACCCCTTAAAGGGGGAAGCCATAAGAAAAAATACTTATTGGTCATGGTGGACAAGTTCACCAAATGGATAGAAGCTAAACCAGTCAAAACGGCCGAGTCCGGACCAGTTATAGACTCCATATCCGGGGTTGTACATCGATATGGCGTCCCCCATAGCATTATCACTAGCAATGGCTCAAACTTCACAACTGATGAAGTGAAAACTTGGTGCGGCAACATGGGCATCAAGCTCGATTATGCCTCCGTCTACCATCCCCAAACAAACAGCCAGGTCGAACGTGCAAATGGTCTCATAATGAGCGGCGTCAAACCCAGACTAGAGCGATCCTTGACAGAATCAGACACGCACTGGGTCGAGGAGCTCGACTCCGTACTCTAGGGGCTACGGACCATGCTGAGTCAGACCACCGAATACACACCATTTTTTATGGTGTACGGCGCAGAAGCAGTACTACCCTGCGACATAATACATGATTCGCCTCGCGTGTGCATGTACGAAGAGAAGGAAGCCGAGCTAGATCGGCAGGACAACTTATATGCCCTGGAGGAGGAGCGCGACGTAGCAAAAGCCCGTTCCGCATTCTATCAGCAGCAGGCTCGACGATACCAAAGCAGAGAAGTGCGGGCCAAAACTTATAATATTGGTGAACTCGTTCTACGCCTACCAGAGAAGAAGAAGGACAAGCTCAAACCTAAGTGGTAGGGGCCCTTCATTATTGATAAAGTTCTCATCGGAGGAGCATACCGCTTACGTAATGCATCCGATAACAGACTTGAGCCGAACCCATGGAACGCGGCCAGACTCCGGAGATTCTACGCCTATCGCCGAACTCAAGTGTTCGTCTCCTTACTCCCTAACCTTTAATTACGTTCCTCCACCTTTTTCCTTTCTCGCCCTTTTTCCTTCTTCACACAAAGTACTCAATACAGTACAGATGCTCGGATCACTCCGGCCGCACTATGTGTGTAAGCTATACCTGGGGGCTTCCTATACGGAAGCTAAGCATAATTGCTTTCAGGGCTTCTTGCCTACCACATATGCATTCTTTTCCCATATGTGCCTTTTCTTCACCATTATATGCATCGATGTGACTTAAGATGTGGCCATGCTGGGCTTCCTGGCTCTTGTGTTTATGCCCTACGTTCCCATTAATTCGGCTAGGGCATAAGGGGAGCACCTCTGCGATTGTTACTACCGGTTCAGCCAGATGTGTACCTCAGACTGGGTGAAGCCGAAAGCTAGCGTTCTTAAGGGAATATTTGGTCGGTGAACAAAAGATGTTTTTCATTTACTACAATATAAATCCCTAGAATTTTTCATATCCTGCGTCTCTGTTCGCAGTCCGGACATGCACATCGATGCATGCGTACCCAGGGAAAGGAACCTCTAATGGAACTATTCTCCCTGGAAGATGTTTCTTACTATCCATGTAATATAACATAACTAGTTGGGTACTTGTCTGTTCAAGCATTTATGACCCCTACGCCTGGTTTCCACGCATACCCCGGTTCTGTATAACTGAGTGGGTATTCGGATACACCGCGGACTGTCGGATCCGGGGGCTAAAGCGAAAAGGTCCGCCATGACAAATGATTTTAATCCGGATAGGGACTACACATGTCCATTGAATTACATAGTCACTTGGACTGACTATATTCTTCCTCTATACCATCCAACAGGCTATCTAGATTACAATCCTGTTGGGAATACTTTGCGGCTAATGCCACCTGGTCATACACCAGACTCACGGGAATTTCTTGCCCATATGGCCCCGCCGGTCCGACTTCGGCCATATGGTTCGGGTCAAGCTTGGTGTAGCGCGTCTTCACCATAGCCCAGGCTTCTCTTGCACCTTGTCGGCAGGCTAACATCTTCCACAATTGGAAGCGCCTCCGTGCTCCTTGGAGCATATCCACGAGCTCCCCCATGCCTTTTGGCAGGAAGCTTGATGGCCACAAGGCCTGGGCAATACCCTGCATCACCTGCCAAGCTCGCTCGTGCAGCTGTGAGAGGTCTTGCAGCAAATCGCCTGTAGACGCGGGCATCTCCTCTTCAGGGCGGCCCGTCAACATACCTACATTTAAAAATTCTTTCAATATGCTTCCTCGCCGAGCTGTAATACAGTTCGTCTAGGCACTTACCATAAATGCCGCAACGATGCCTTTTGTTCTCCTTCACGGAGTCCGCCAGCTGAGCGCAAACATCTTTTAATTCGATGCCCAGCCGGATATTGGCATCGTGAAGATTGTTCTTCTCCTGCCTAACTTGCGTAAGAACACGCTCGCCAGCTTTTAGCTGCCTTTGGAGATGTGACTCATTACCTCTTACGACCTCCGGATTCACCCCGGGATTGTCTGCAGAATTTTCTGTTAGACTCATCATACAAGCCACTTACTAACTGGTACATTTCCGCACAATTGAGATAAATGTTACCAGATGAGGCCTTCTGGGATTCCTCTAACTTGGCAACCATGGCCCTCAGCTAGGTCTTGCACTCCTCCAGCTCTTGAGATAATTGGGCATTCTTATCTACAAGGACCTGTGCATAAATTGATCCTTAAAATAGTTGTTCCAACCTTTTCAAGTCTCAGGGGCTACTGCTATACATGCTTATCAAATTTTCTTACCTGTATATATTTGGCATACTGGTCCGTCACTCAGGCAAGCCTGCCTTGAGCAGCTCGAATGTATGCGTCTCCCGAATTGAAAGCATTGAATGCCTCTTCGGAGAAGATGTTGTTGCGAAGTACGGCCCATCGGCGCCGGTGATTCATGGCGCTCTCTACTTCGGAATTCGTGGCGGAGATCATATCCGCATCCTCTGTCGGAGGATAATTCGGCATCGGCCCCGCGTCCGCCTCCTCTCTCGAAGCCGGTTCTGGAATCCGGCTGGTGGAGGCGTGATTGGCAGGATCTCCGGATATAGTCCGGCTACTCCTCTTTCTGCCAGGACACGAAGGACGCTGTTACATTTCAAACACAATAATCACAGAGTAGGTTTTTACCATACCTCTATAGCGGTGTTTCGGCCCTAATCGCCTTCCTCTTAAGCCTGCCCGATCCGAACGCCCTTTGCCGATGAGTCCCCATGGGCTCGGCCCCGCGCTCTGACTATCGTCTCTGCAAAAATATGACACTCCAGGTGTAAGGCATGGCATCAGAAAGGAGTCCTCTTTGGAGGATAGGTTTTTTTGGCTTGGCTTACATGTGATTTAGGTAGCAGTCCAGGATAGTCGGTGATAATAGCCACTGAGGGGCCATCGTAGCTCGCCTGATAAAATATCCCGTTGACGAGCTCCAGAGTAATATCCGGATCTTCTTCGAGTCCTGGATCGAAGGCCCTTCCGGGGTCCTCTGGCTGCGGGAAGGGGCTGGAGATTCCTTCTACGGCCCTCCTCAGTTCCTGCTTGAAAATATCAAGGTAAATAATCTTGACGAAGAACGCCAGAATGAGTGAAGCGGGGGAAAGAGTGACGACTTACCCAACTAGGGGGTTGTACATAGAAAACCCATCCCGCGGTTTAATATGAAGGAATTCTTCTTCTTCTCCTTTATACAAATCGGACAATATCCTTGCCAGAGCAGTGGCAGAGTCCGGACCCTTACGACCACAGCGGGTGGCATCATCTTCCCCGTTGTAGTGCCACATGGGCTTCCCCCGATATTGAAGCGGCCGCACTCCCTGCATTATGCATATTGCCATAACCTCGACTATTTTCAGCCCTGATGTGGCTAGTAACTTTATCCTGCTCATCAGGAAGTGTATTTCTCTGGTATCCCCCTCTTGGGGGCCCTGAGGGCGCCAACTTCGGTGTGCCTTCGGTGGAGCATTACTGAACTCAGGGAGACCTGTTCGGACTGGATCCGGAAGGGGAACATCATCAACATAAAACCACTCCGAGGGCCAGTTCTCCGGTGCCTTCTTGGGAGTACCGGATAGGTATCCGGTCTCGGCGACGCGCCATACTTCGGCTCCGCCCACCTGACATATGGATTCCCCTTGATTGCGAGGAACGAGGCAGACCAACTTCTTCCATAACCCGAAGTGAGCCTCGCAGCCCAGAAATAGTTCACAAAGGGCGATGTATCCTGCTATGTGCAGCACGGAGGTAGGGGTGAAGTTGTGCAACTGGAGGCCATAGAACTCCAGGAGCCCGCGAAGGAATGGGTGGATTGGAAACCCGACGCCTCTCAGCAGATGCGGGATGAGGCATATTAGCTCCCCTGGGGATAGATTAGGAGATCTCTCCGCTTGCTCCCCGCCATTATAGGTGGCTAGTCTGGCTCGAACGGGGACCATGAACGCTGGTGGAAGGAACCCTTGGGTCTGCAGCTCTATTAAGCGGCTTTGAGGAACTGAACACTCTTCCCAGTCGCCTGGCTTGGAGCGAGAGGAACGACAAGAAGAGCTGCGGCGACCGGCCATGTTGGAATGGTTTTTTCCGGAGCACTCTGTTGGATGATTGCTCGAGGGAATAGGGTGAGGTTTGGATCTGAGAATCCCCGTCTCTTCAAATAGACGGTTTTGCCTGCCAGACCGGGGGTGGCTAATGCAAAAATGCCTCGACTCCTCATATTCGCTCGACACATGGAGATGGTCATTATTGAAGCATAGAAGCCGAGGAGTACAACATTGATGGGAAGCCAGACACTGTTCTTTGCGACAGGTGCTTTGGAGTATTCGGAGATGGAACGCGCCTTGCAATGACGAAGACAAACTGCACGCCGGACTCATCGTCATTGAAGCCTGGTTCAGGGGCTACTGAGGGAGTCCTGGATTAGGGGGTATCTGGACAGCCGGACTATATACTTTGGCCGAACTGATGGACCGTGAAGATACAAGACTCAAGACTACGTCCCGTGTCTGGATGGGACTCTCCTTTGCGTGGAAGACAAGCTTGGCGATCTGCATATTATATTTCCTTCTTTGTAACCGACTCCATGTAAACCCTAGCCCCCTCCGGTGTCTATATAAACCGGAGGGTTTAGTCCTTAGAGGGACGATCACAATCATAATCATCATAGGCTAGCTTCTAGGGTTTAGCCTCTACGATCTCGTGGTAGATCAACTCTTGTAATACCCATATCATCAATATCAATCAAGCAGGAAGTAGGGTTTTACCTCCATCGAGAGGGCCCGAACCTGGGTAAAACATCGTGTCCCTTGCCTCCTGTTACCATCAGCCTTAGACGCACAGATCGGGACGCCCTACCGGAGATCCGCCGGTTTTGACACCGACATCGAGTGCCCATAATTGTTCCCCCGTAGCTGGTTAGTGCGTATAGGCCAGTGGCCAGACTCAGATCAAATACCAAGATCTTGTTAAGCGTGTTATTTTGAAGTAACCGAGGACATCGATCAGGACCAGGCCCACCTGTCTCCTAGGTGGTCACAACCTGCCATGTCGCTCCACCACAAAGTAACACTCACGGGCCATCGTGAACCCAGGTCCACCACTACTTGGATGGAACCACCTGCCCTTTCAGCCCCCATATCCGGATCACTTGCGGGTACTCAACGAGCTGACCCAACTTTAGTCCCCACTTGTATCATGTATAATATGTATGTAAATATATACCCGTGATCACCTCCCGAGTGATCATGGTCCGATAGTATAGCATGGTAGACAGACAAGAATGTAGGGCCACTGATGATAAACTAGCATCCTATACTAAGCATTTAGGATTGCAGGTAAAGGTAACAACAGTAGTAGCAAAGACAGGCTATGCAGCAGAATAGGATTAACCGAAAGCAGTAACATGCTACACTACTCTAATGCAAGTAGTAGAGAGTAGGAATAGGCGATATCAGGTAATCAAGGGGGGGCTTGCCTGGTTTCTCTGGCAAGAAGGAGGGGTCGTCAACACCGTAGTCGATCGGGGCAGCAGCGGCGGCGGCAGCCTCGTAGTCTACCGGAGAGAAGAGGGGAAAGAAACAATGAATACAATGCAAACAGATGCATAAGATGCATGACATAACACTTAGCGGTGCCAGGTGTGCCCTAACGCGGTAGTAGGTGATACTGGCGAAGGGGTGAAACATCCGGGAAAGCATTCCAAGTATTTGATGTTTTCGGATAGATGAACCGAAGGTGAAATGTATCATGTTCTCTATGCTAGGGACGTGTGGTGAACGAACGGATTGCGCATTCGGATTCGTCTTGTCGTTCTGAGCAACTTTCATGTACAAGGTATTTTCATCCGAGCTACGGATTATTTTATATTAATTTTTAAAGTTTTAATCAATTTCTAAATTATTATTATTAAATTAATTCGAAAAATAGCATTATTGCATCACCATGATGTCAGTAGTCAAAAGGGGTGTTGACTAGGTCAAACTGACATGTGGGTCCCATTGTCATTAACTATTTAACTAATTAACCAAGTTAATTAGTTTAATTAAAAGATTAAATAGGTTAAGTTAATTAATTTAATTATTAATTATATTGTTATTTTTTCTTTTTTTGTTCTAAATAGTACAGGGCGTGGGCCCCTACAGGAAGTGGCCCAGGAGCCTTAGCGGGCTAACGGGCGCTGGGCGCCGCGTGAATCGGGGCGGGCGGACACCCGAAGCCTGCCCGGGTCGGGGCAAGCTCGTGGCCACGGCGGGGCAAGACACCGGCCAAGGATGGGTGCGGGCCACGGCGGATGTGTGCGGCGGGCAGCAGGGTCGCGCGCGGCGTGGCGGAGCCGGGGCAGCAGGCAGAAGGGCGAGCAGGGGCGGACAGCCAGGCGCGGCAGCCGCACGCGCAGGCGCGGCGGGCGCAGCGGGACAGCGAGGCCAGGGGCGTGCAAGCGCGGGTGCACGAACAGCCAGGGAGGCGCGGGAGGAGGTAGTCTCGCGGCGGGGGAACGCAGAGCGGTGGAGGTGGCCAATGTGGGCGCGTGCGGGGCGGGGCGCGAGCGAGGCGCGACCATGGGCACGAGGTGCACGGCGCCGCCATGTAGCGTTGCACGGCCAGAGAAGGCGGGCGCGTGGCATGGTCAGAAGCGGGTGGCATGGGCGCCGGGCGGCGGTAGAGTGTGTGGGATAGGGCGCGGTGAGGGAGAGAGAAGGAGATGGGGAGCTCACGAGGGCCGTAGGGGAGTGGCAGTGGGGCACGGGGAGGAGGACGGGGACGACGGCATTGACGGGGACGGCGGCGATGGCGTCCAGCAAGGAGTCATGGAGAAGGACGGCGAGGCGGCGTCAGGCAGTGTCAAGGCAGCGGGGATCGATGACAGGGTCGGGACGCCATGCCCCGATCTAGATCGGGCAGAGGGGAATGAGAGGAGTGGCGGGGAAGTGCGGGGGCGGTCAGTTCGGGTTTCGAGGTAGTGGGAGGGATAATGGGGGAGTGGGGGGCGGATGGGCCACTTGGGCCGGCCTGGTCTGTGAGCTGGGCCGACTGGCCAGGGGGGATTTCCTTTTGTGTTTTCTGTTTTGTTCTTTTCCTTTTTCTTATTTTTCTTTTCTTTTACTATTTTATTCTAGTTTCACATTTATATCAGTTTTATAAATTATAAAGTAGTCCCTAATTTAGTATATGTAATAATGCCACATTCCGAACATTTTAGTTTTAATGTTTGAAATTTTTTATGTTTGACAAAAAATCAAATTTGAATTTGAATCGTTTTGGTCTAACGCAAGATTAGCAACATGTGGCATCATTAGCATGGGTTCACTGTAGCATATTATCCGGGCGTTACAAATCTCCTCCACTATAAGAAATCTCGTCCCGAGATTTAGGAGGTAGAAGGAAACACTGCGGGGTATTCATCACGTAGGCGATCCTCACGTTCCAAAGTGGCTTGATCTTCAGAATGGTGCACCCACTGGACTTTGAGGAACTTGATTGCCTTCTAACATGTGCGGCGTTCTGCTTGGTCGAGAATGCGGACCGGATGCTCTTTATAGGAGAGGTCTTGTTGCAACTCCAGCACTTCATGATCCACCGCTCGGATTGGGTCCTTGAAGCAGCGGTGGAGTTGTGACACGTGGAACACATTGACGACGGCGTTGACGGAGATGACGGCGGCGATGGCATCCAGCGAGGAGTCATGGAGAAGGATGGTGAGGCGGCATCAGGCAGTGTCAAGGCGACGGGGACCGGCGACGGGGTCGGGGCGCCGTGCCGCGATCTAGATCGCGTAGAGGGGAACGAGAGGAGTGGCGGGGAAGTGCGGGGCGGTCAGTTAGGGTTTCGAGGTAGTGGGAGGGATAATGGGGGAGTGGGAGGGCGGATGGGCCACTTCGGCCGGCCTGGTCTGTGAGCTGGGACGACTGGCCCGGGGGGATTTTCTTTTGTGTTTTCTATTTTGTTCTTTTCCTTTTTCTTATTTTTCTTTTCTTTTACTGTTTTATTCTAGTTTCACATTTATATCACTTTTATAAATTATAAAGTAGTCCCTAATTTAGTATATGTAATAATGCCACATTCCAAACATTTTGGTTTTAATGTTTGAAATTTTTTGATGTTTGACAAAAATTCAAATTTGAATTTGAATCGTTTTGTTCTAACGCGAGATTAGCAACACATGGCATCATTAGCATGGGTTCACTGTAGCATATTATCCGGGCGTTACAAATCTCCTCCACTATAAGAAATCTCGTCCCGAGATTTAGGAGGTAGAAGGAAACACTGCGGGGTATTCATCACGTAGGCGATCCTCGCGTTCCAAAGTGGCTTGATCTTCAGAATGGTGCGCCCACTGGAATTTGAGGAACTTGATCGCCTTCTGACGTGTGCGGCGTTCTGCTTGGTCGATAATGCGGACCAGAAGCTCTTTATAGGAGAGGTCTTGTTGCAACTCGAGCACTTCATGATCCACCGCTCGGACTGGGTCCTTGAAGCAGCGGTGGAATTGTGACACGTGGAACGCATTGTGAACCTAATAAAGGTTTGACGGAAGCTCCAGTTGGTATGCCACTTTTCCATGCCTTTTTAGAATAGTGAAAGGACCAATATCGTGAGGAGCTAGCTTGCCCTTATTCCCGAAGTGGTGAGCACCCTTCATTGGTGTAACTCGAAGATAAGCCTTTTCACCAGGTTGATAGACCATGTCTTTATGATGACGGTCATACTGACTCTTCTGATGTGACTGAGCAGTCTGGAGATTCTCGTGAATAATGCGGACTTGCCAGCACGTTGGATAATATCCGGACCAAAGAGTGGATGTTCCCCAGTTTCTGACCAGTTCAGAGGGATTCGACACTTTCGTCCATATAACACTTTGAAGGGGCCATCTTCAGACTAGCTTGATAGCTATTATTATAAGAGAACTCAGCATACGGGAGAGATTCCTCCCATTTCTTGCCGAAGGAAATAACACAAGCTCGAAGCATGCCTTTGAGAACTTGGTTGACTCGTTCAACTTACCCTTGCGACTGAGGATGAAAAGCAGTGCTGAAAGACATATGAGTCCCCATAGCTTCTTGGGAACTTGCCCAGAATCTTGAAGTGAATAAATTGCCACGGTCTGAACTGTTTACCAGTGGAATACCATGAAGTGAAACAATTCTGGATAAGTAGAGGGTTGCCAGCTGACTAGCAGTGATCATTTCTTTGACAGCTAGAAAATGTGCAACTTTAGAAAGCCGGTTAATGACAACAAGAATAGCATCCTTACCTTTCTGCGGTTTGGGAAATCTAGTGACGAAGTCCATTTCAACATGGTCCCATTTCCATTCAGGAATAGAGATAGGTTGCAGAGTTCCAGCAGGCCTTTGATGTTCTGCTTTGATACGACGAGAAATGTCACACTCAGTAACATAACGAGCAATGTCTTGCTTCATGTTAGACCACCAAAATCTCTGGCGAATGTCTTGGTACATCTTTTTACTACTAGGATGAATAGACAGAGGCATATCATGAGCTTCTTTCATTACCTTTGGAGTCACATTTAGGTTTTCCTTCACACATGGCACCACTAGGCAGCCCTTGAAGTACAAGGCGCCATCTTCACCAATAGTGAAGAATGAGGGCTTTCCTTCAGTGAGATAGTGTTTAATCTTCTCGACTTCAGAGTCATAGTGTTGCATAGTCTTGATAGAGCCCACGAGATCTGGCTTGACAGCTAGGGTATTTAGGGAACCTGTCATGGAATTAACACGTCAGATGTCCTAGTGAGAGGACTTAGTCGTGGAGCCACCGCAACGAGATTAGCTTAAAGGGGTTAAACCGGACAAAGGACATGGGGAGTTTATACTGGTTCGGCCCCTTGCGGTGAAGGTAAAAGCCTACGATCCAGTTGTGGTGGAATTGATGGGGTCTCGATGAGCAGGGGGCGAATCCGATTTACCTATCTCTCGAGTTGTTGTTTCTTGTCCCTGAACCGCCGCCGGGTCGTCCCTTTATATACACAGGTTGACGCCCGACGGTTTACAGAATACCGAGGCCGGCTCATGCATGTGTCCGGCTCGGTTTCTACCTTTCCCTAACTTACAACACAAGTTATACATCTCATGGCGGTTTATGACTATGGGCCCTAAACCGCCCTTGGGCCCTAGGCCTCTAAGCTTCAATAGTACAGCGCCATATTCCTTGTCTTCATGGGCTTCAATACGATGAGCATAACCCGGCCCCTCCTGGGCGGTTTATACTCAGTAGTTATATCCCCAACATTAGGCCCCAGATTGATTTGAACCTGTCATGTCAATCTTCAACATTTTAGGGAAAATTCCTTAAACATCCTTGTATGATCCTTGTAAACCGCCATGACATCTCCTCCATATGATCTTGGTAAACCGCCGTGATGTCATTTTCTAGGATTATAATAAATCGCCGTGATGTTATTTGTCTGCAAAAAGATCTGTAAACATATCCTTTTCATTAATGACCCTTCGAAAATCGAGGCGATAGCTGTGTCAGATATCCACTTTTTGGTTCCTCGATTCCCGCGCCTGTTACTTATCCCTTCGCCTTATAAATATGGCCAAGGGTCATTCTTTCTTTTACCCTTCGTGCCCCTTCACTTCCTCTTCTTCCTCGCGTCGCCTCAGAACTCAAGCGCAGCCGCCGCCGTCGACCTTCGTGTCCGCACCGCCAACGGCCGCTGCATCAACCTAATCGGACCAGAGAAACTTGATGCCTCCTCCGATGTTCAGCAGCGTCAGTAAGTTCTTCTTCTTGTTATATAACAGATCTGCATTAGGCTTTCCATATGGACATGTGTGTTCCTCTGCTATCATGCTTTTAGGTATCAAATTTATCTCCTTTTCAGAACTGCAGTAGATCCAAATTTACAACACAAACTTGTGAAATCTGTTTGTACAATCACTTAGGGATATTTCAGATCTATAACTTCCACACCATTGTAGGCGGTTTGTACATATCAGAAAATGATAATCCGCAGGTACCATTAGCCCTCTTTATAAACCGCCAACTCATCCTTGATATGAAATTCCGGGTTATCATGCATATGGATTTCAAATTATTTTTTTGTCTGTAAATAGGACTGTCTGTATTAACCAAACTCTTAAACCGGCCTTGATCCTCTTTTCTAGTTTCCTGTTCAAATGGCCAAGACATTTTATGCTTGCAATTGGGTCCCTTCCCGAGTTACAAAAGAGCAGTTAACTGGGTATGTTCAGACTGGCGCTTTAGCAAGCAAGGAAACCATCCATTGGAGAGTCCCCGATTTAGAGAATCCTCCTGAACCTCAGGATGGAGAAATAGTTGTTTTTACTGATCATCTGAACCGAGGGTTCAGCCCACCCGGATCAAAATTCTTCCGTGATGTTCTTGCTTACTTGCAAATCCACCCTCAAGATATTGGGCCAAACTCTGTGTCCAATATTTGCGATTTCCAGGTGTTTTGTGAGGCCTATCTTCAAGAAGAACCCACAGTTGACTTGTTCAGAGATTTCTTTTATTTGAACCGTCGCACAGAATTCTCAGACGGTCCCAACACTGAGCTTGGTGGGATGTCAATTCAAAAGAGGAGAGATGTCACTTTCCCCCATGCCAAGCTTCATAGTCATCCCAAGGACTGGAATCAGACTTGGTTTTACTGCAAAGACACATCTCCATGAGGCGAAAATCCTTTGCCGGGTTACCGCCCTCACCGTCTTAGTAATACTCATCCGTTCCCTCAAAGGCTGACTGCCAAAGAATGGTCCACCTATGCGCCACAACTCTCCAAGCTTAGAGCCTTTATGGCCAACGGTTTAACGGGTGTTGACTTCGTCCGTTGCTGGATATCTTGGAGCGTTCTGCCTTTAAGCCGGCGCCCCGGTTTAATGTGTGAGTATATGGGGGACTTGAAAGATCCTCAACGTCACATTGATATTCAGCTAACAGAAGATGAAGTTATTGAAGCTGTTAAGAAAATATTGAATGAACCGGAAGCTGTCTGCAGTCAAGTAGGGCTCAGTCCCTTCTACACTTCTAATAAACCGCCAGCTATAAGAACTGCCTCACTGTTATCTTTAATCCGTCCTTTCTTTAAATGTTCCTTTATAATTTGTTGTCCATCTGTGCAGGGTGACAATCCTTTCTGGAAGAGGATGTCTCAAGATAAACCGTCCAAGCCCCAGGATAAACCGGCAAGAGCACCCCGCAGCAAGACTAAAGCTATAAAGAAATCAGCAAAGAAGAAAACTGCCGAACCCTCTGATGTGGCCAATGATGAAGAGCTTGATAATCCGGACTCAGAGGTAGAATTAGATTCTATTGGTTCTTTTTTCATACACCTCATTGACAATGATTATTATCAGGATGATGCGGAAGCTAGCCACGCTGGTGAAGCAGAGGTAATTATTCTATCCTCCGATTCAAATCCTGTGCTAGTACCAAAACTTCGTCGAGCAGTCCGGAAAGTAAAACGTTCACACCCTCTTGCTCATTTGGATCCACACCTTTCTTTGAAGACACAGCACCAAGAAGCTCGCCGCACAACCCGGCACAGAGGTGTTACCTCTTCCGGTTTACCTTATTCCCTGGTTCGCAAGCGTCGTCAAGAGGTCTCTTGTACTTCTAATAAACTTTATCCCAAGGCAGGTTACTTCCAATATCCTCTTAATCCGTCTGACTCGAATTATCAGGGTACTTCCAATTCCTCCTCCGCCGATTCATCGACTACACAGATGCCTCCTCTCAAGACCGTCCCTGGGTAAGCATAGTAAACTTAGTTTTGCTTTCTTGCACCGGTTTATTACACTAACCTCTGATTTTTTTATTTGCAGTGCCAAAGCCAGACTTAGCAAAAAAGCTAAGCTGACTACGCCAACTGATGATAATCCGTCTATTGAACCGGAGAGGGTCTTAGAAGCTATTGATCAAAATGCTGATATTAATCTAGATGACCCGGCACCTCAGGACCAGGATACTTTTGTTGATCCACCAGAGACAAATCCACCAAGCCCATGCGCTGATCCGCCAAGCCCAGCTGCCGATCCACCAAGCCCAGCAAAGTCCTCTGATAAACCGCCGAGCCCAAATAAGACAGCTGAAGGCACAACAGATGATGTTGTGATTACTGGCTTTGGCCATACCACTCCTGGCAACCCTGTCGCTTTATCAAAGCACAGTGCAAAAGAAGAATCTGCCGCTCTGGACAAAGGCAAGTGGAAATCGGATTTGTCAAGCTATGCCCATCTCTCTGCTCAGGACATCCATTTTGGCTAGCTAAACCATCTGTACACCAGTCGTGATTATGAAGTCGGTTTAATAAACCTGATGAAAGAGCGATATGAGGTAAACACTTGTTCCTTTGAATAACTTCTTTTTTTTCTTATGCCATGCTTCAATGATCAACTCAAGTAGCCCCCAAGGGCCGGTTCATCAATATGAATGTGAACCGGGACTTATAGTAAGAGAATATTTGGATTTTGCTTGCATAGCCCTTGTAGACCGGTTTATACCTTTAGGATGAACCGGTATATCTTCTGTAATGTAGTTTCCAAAATCCATTCCAGTTATCAACATGATCCAGTTTATTGTTAAAACCTGGATGATCTTGAATTGAATCGATATGCATTAGCCCCCAAGTGCCAAGCATATAACTTGTTGTATGCTTGGCACTTAAAATATCAGTTGATGAAAGCAATCCGCACTAGCCCCCAAGTGCCAAGTGTATAACTTGTTATGTGCTTGGGACTTTGAAAAAAGTATTAACAACTTTATTATCTGTCTTTTGCAGGCTGACTTGAGCAACAAAGATTCCCAAATCACCCACCTCCGATAAAACATCAAATCCCAACAGGCAGAAACTTCAAAGGCCAAAGATGAATTAAAGGGCGCTTTAACTGCCATGGAGCAATTGAAGGATGGCTTCAAGGGCGAGCGAGCAGATTGGGAGGCTGAAAAGGCTAATTTACTGAAGCGGGCGGAAGATGCTGAATCGGCCCTTAAACCGCTTGCAGAAGAGCTATTCGGCTTAAAGCGGCAAATCGACGCTATGACTTCTGCCATCTTTGGTAAGTATCCTTGTACTGATCTATACTTAATCATCCTTGAAACCGCCGGTTTAACAATAATATTGTAACCATTACAGGTAGCCGCGTCGCCCATCTTGGCTCAGATATGCACAAGAAGCTAAAGGCTGCCTATACTTTAATTGAGCAATTATATATCGGCGCTCAAGAGTGATCTGCACTGCTTCATACAATACACCGCCGCCAACTTTAATCAACGATACCTTGGCCAAGCTCTCCATGACACCGGCCCAGCTAGAAGAAGTGAAGAGATGTGCTGCAAGGGCTGGCGCTTTATCTGCACTGACTCGGGCTAAGGCTTGGATAGCTGAGCTTGACCCAGAGGATATTGGAAATGGTTATCCGAGTCAAAAAGAAGATGGGTCGGAATTTGATGAGGATGCCCTTAAAGCCTTAACAAAGGAGATGCATTCACTTGCGAGTAGACTTGCCGAAGAGACTGATTTATCTTTCCACCGGTCCATCTATGATGCAGACAACAGACGGATCGATGCGTCCGTTTATGAAGCCCAGAACTTAATCCCGCCAATCCGTAAGCATACTTATGCCCCTGACGTTGAACTGTCAGATCTTATAAGTGATGAAGCTGTCTTCCGAGCTTTGTCTCGAATTGACTGGGCAACCATTGACGTCCAGCCAGTGGGTGGGGAAGCGGAGGTTGAAACGGCGCAGGACGATCCGCAATCTTCACATCAAGCTGAAGAAGAACCATAACTCGGAAGCCGGTTTTTTATCGTCTTGCACACTGTCCTCTGTACGAAAAAACAATTATCCTTTTGGGTGTTTGAAACGCCTTGTAATAGGCTAGCTTAAAACATCTGGTCTACTATGCCATCATGCATAGCTTGAAATACTTAATCTGCAATGCCATCGTGCATAGCCACTTTTCTGAGACTATCAATCTGTCATGATATGCCATGTCTGCTTATGATCTTTAACAGTGTTATGCAATCCGGTTTTCTACATATAACAAACTTAAAATTATCCTGGCGGGTTACCGCCGGACAGGTTACGATACCCAAAATAAAGCCAGACTTTATAACCAAGGTTGTAAAATGAAATATGAAATATATCATACCTGTGATGCTGAATCACATCGTTGGTTTACCAACCATTTGTAGTAAGGGTGATAACCCAAATCTTGAGTGTTGATAACTCTCACCATGCCGTGCTGGTTTATAAGAAGCCACGCCGGGTTATGATAAACACCGGATGATCATCTTGGCGACTTATAGTCAATGCCAGACCGGGTTATGATAAACACCGGTTTAAAACTGGTTGTGTACTAACAACTGATAGTTGAAAGCCACGCTGGATTAATGAATACCGGGTTATATTAATGACTTATAGTCAGGCCGGGTCAATAGAGACCGGTTTATCTCAAAATCAAATCAAAGGAGAAAAAACTTGGAAAAAATAAAAGCAAATGAAAACTTGTAGTCGAGGCTTTTCAAGGGTTGCCAGGCCCAAATTCGAGGCTTTTCATGGGCTGCCAGGCTGCTGAGTTAAACCATTTTACAAAGCCTTTTAAGATGGACCTCACATTAACCAATCGTCGGTTTAACTTTGACAAGTTCAGGGTCTATATAAGATTGACTTGTTCAAATGTTCCACGTGTCATACCAGGATTACCTGGACAGAGTGGCTTACTTGATGAAGGCAGGTTAACCCGGGGTTTTAGGTGAATACACCTGGCTTCCAAGCCTGGCTTGATAGCCTATTACAAGGGTCCTTTCAAACTCTTTGTTGTTGTGGACAAAGAGCCCCCAAGTAACATTGTGAGCTGTGCTCAATGGGTACCTATGTTTGAGCTGTGTGTGGCAACAGGCTCTCTTTGGTCCCTTGGGTGTGAAGCTCCCAAGCTTTTATATGTCTTTATAAGCCGATTTAATAGGTAACTAGAACTCCGCTTTATAAGCATAAGCCCCCATGTAACCAAGAAGAATATAAGACGAAATGGCAGAGGCCCCGCCTTAGCAAGGATGCCGATTCATTTATTGATCATAATATGTACATTGTCAAAAATATATAACATAGTAGGAGCCTGTGGCTTAGGTTTAGTAAGGCCGAAGATGAGCTATATTCCACGCCCGGCGAGTCTCCTCCTCTGATTTGTGTGAGTCTTTGTGCTCTCGAACATCGATGAGGTAGTATGACCCGTTGTTCAGATTCTTGCCAACCACAAAGGGCCCTTCCCAAGGTGGAGACAACTTGTGCATGTCAGTCTGATCTTGGATGAGCCAGAGCACCAAGTCGCCTTCTTGGAAAGTCCTGGTTTTAACGAGGCGGCTGTGATAATGTTGCAGGTCTTGCTGATAAATCGTCGAGCGAGCTGCCGCAATATCTTGTTGTTCATCTAACAGGTCCAATGCATCCTGGCGTGCTCTTTCATTGTCCGCTTCAACGTAAGCTGTCACACGGGGCGAGTCATGGCGAATATCACTTGGGAGAACTGCTTCCGCTCCATAAACCATGAAGAAGGGTGTGTAACCCGTAGATCTATTGGGGGTGGTGTTAATGCTCCATAAAACGGAAGGCAATGCTACGTCTTGAGCTTGCGTTGGTTTTCCTTGAAGAGGAAAGGGTGATGCAGCAAAGTAGCGTAAGTATTTCCCTCAGTTCTTGAGAACCAAGGTATCAATCCAGTAGGAGGCTCCTCAAAAGTCCCACGCACCTACACAAACAAATAGATAACTCGCAACCAACGCAATAAAGGGGTTGTCAATCCCTTCACAACCACTTGCAAAAGTGAGATCTGATAAAGATAGTATGATAAGATAAATATATTTTTGGTATTTTATAATATAGATGCGAAAAGTAAAGATGCAAATAAAAGTAGATTGAAATCTTATATGATAAAAGATAGACCCGGGGCCATAGGTTTCACTAGTGGCTTCTCTCAAGATAGCATAAGTATTACGGTGGGTGAAAAAATTATTGTCGAGCAATTGATAGAAAAGCGAATAATTATGAGATTGTCTAGGCATGCTCATGTATATAGGCATCACGTCCGCAACAAGTAGACCGACTCCTGCCTGCATCTACTACTATTACTCCACACATCGACCGTTATCTAGCATGCATCTAGAGTATTAAGTTCATAAGAACAGAGTAACACATTAAGAAAGATGACATGATGTAGAGGGATAAACTCAAGCAATATGATATAAACCCCATCTTTTTATCCTCGATGGCAACAATACAATATGTGCCTTGCAACCCTTTATGTCACTGGGTAAGGACACCGCAAGATTGAACCCAAAGCTAAGCACTTCTCCCATGGCAAGAAAGATCAATCAAGTAGGCGAAACCAAACTGATAATTCAAAGAGACTTGCAAAGATAACTCAATCATACATAAAAGAATTCAGAGGAGATTCAAATATTTCTCATAGATAAACTTGATCATAAACCCACAATTCATCGGATCTCGACAAACACACCGCAAAAAGAGTTTACATCGAATAGATCTCCACAAGAGAGGGGGAGAACATGGTATTGAGATCCAAAAAGAGAGAAGAAGCCATCTAGCTAATAACTATGGACCTGAAGGTCTATGGTAAACTACTCACAACTCATTGGAGGCGCTATGGTGTTGATGTAGAAGCCCTCCATGGTTGATTCCCCCTCCGGCGGAGCACTGGCGAAGGCTCCAAGATGGGATCTCGCGGATACAGAAGGTTACGGTGGTGGAAATTGTTTTTCGTTGGCTCCCTGGATGTTTTCGGGGTACGTGGGTATATATAGGAGGAAGAAGTACGTCGGTGGCCGCTCGAGGGGCCCAGGAGACAGGGGCGCGCCCAGGAGGGGTGGGCGCGTCCTCCTATCTCCTGGCCGCCTCGATTGCTTCTTGACTTGCACTCCAAGTCCTCTGGATCACATTCGTTCCAAAAATCACGCTCCCGAAGGTTTCATTCCGTTTGGACTCCGTTTGATATTCCTTTTCTTCGAAATACTAAAATAGGCCAAAAAAAACAGCAATACGGGCTGGGCCTCCGGTTAGTAGGTTAGTCCCAAAAATGATATAAATGTGTAAAATAAAGCCCATAAACATCCAAAAGGGGTAATATAATAGCATGGAACAATCAAAAATTATAGATACGTTGGAGACGTATCAAGCATCCCCAAGCTTAATTCCTGCTCGTCCTCGAGTAGGTAAATGATAAAAACAGAATTTTTGATGTGGAATGCTACCTAGCATAATTCTCAATGTAATTTTCTTTATTGTGGCATGAATGTTCAGATCCAAATGCTTCAAAGTAAAAGTTCATATTGACACAAGAAATAGTAATACTTCAAGCTTACTAATCAAAGCAATCATGTCTTCTCAAAATAACATGGCTAAAGAAAGTTCATCCCTACAAAATCATATAGTTAGGCTATGCTTCATTTTCGTCACACAAAAATGTTCCCAAATTCTACACCCCCGATGACAAGCCAAGCAATTGTTTCGTACTTAAATAATCTCAAACTTTTTCAGCTTTCACGCAATACATGAGCGTGAGCCATGGATATAGCACTATGGGTGGAATAGAATATGATGATGGGGATTGTGTGGAGAAGACAAAAAAGGAGAAAGTCTCACATTGACGAGGATAATCAACGGGCTATGGAGATGCCCATCAATTGATGTCAACATGAGGAGTAGGGATTGCCATGCAACGGATGCACTAGACCTATGAATGAATGAAAGCTCAACAAAAGAAAATAGTGGGTGTGCATCCAACTTGCTTGCTCACGAAGACCTAGGGCATTTGAGGAAGCCCATCGTAGGAATATACAAGCCAAGTTCTATAATGAAAAATTCCCACTAGTATATGAAAGTGACAACATATGAGACTCACTATATGAAAAACATGGTGCTACTTTGAAGCGCAATATATGAGACTCATTGTATGAAGGACAAGGTGCTACTTTGAATCACAAGTGTGGAAAAAGAGATAGTAGCATTGCCCCTTTTTTCTTTTTTTTTATTTGGCCTTCCTTTTTTTCTTTTTTTTCTTTGGGACAATGCTCTAATAACGATGATCATCACACTTTTATTGACTACAACACATGAATTACAACTCGAAACTAGAACAAGATATGACTCTATATGAATGCCTCCGGCGGTGTACCGGGATGGTGCAATGAATCAAGAGTGACATGTATAAAAAATTATGCATGGTGGCTTTGCCACAAATACGCTGTCAACTACATGATCATGCAATGGCAATATGACAAAAGTAATGTATGTCATGATGATAAACGAAATGGTGGAAAGTTGCATGGTAATATATCTCGGAATGGCTATGGAAATGCCATGATAGGTAGGTATGGTGGCTGTTTTGAGGAAGATATAAGGAGGTTTATGTGTGATAGAGCGTATCGTATCACGGGGTTTGGATGCACCGGTGAAGTTTGCACCAACTCTCAAGGTGAGAAAGGGCAATGCACGGTACCGAAGAGGCTAGCAATGGTGGAAAGGTAAAGTGTGTATAATCCATGGACTCAACATTAGTCAAAAGAACTCATATACTTATTGCAAAAATTTAGAAGTCGCCAAAAACCAAGCACTACACGCATGCTCCTGGAGGGATAGATTGGTAGGAAAAGACCATTGCTCGTCCCCGACCGCCACTCATAAGGATGCACAATTCAAGTACACTTCATGTTTCAAATTTGTTACACAACTTTAACCATACATGCATGCTACGGGAATTGCTAACTTCAACACAAGCATTCTTTAAATTCATAATCACCCAACTAGCATGACTTTAATATCACTACCTCCATATCTCAAAACAATTATCAAGTATCAAATTGATCATAGCATCCAATTCACTTCCTATGATAGTTTTTATTATACCCAACTTGGATGCCTACCATTCTAGGACCAATTTTATAAGCATAGAAAATACCATGCTGTTCTAAGAGACTATCAAAATAATATAAGTTAAGCATGAGAGACTAGCAATTTCTACAAAATTAAGCCACCGACGTGCTCTAAAAGATATAAGTGAAGCACTAGAGCAAAAACTATCAAGCTTAAAAGATATAAGTGAAGCACATAGAGTATTCTAACAAATTCTAATCAAGTAGGCTTCTCCCAAAAGGTGTTTACAGCAAGGATGATTGTGGAAAACTAAAAAGCAAATACTAATATAATACATGACGCTCCAAGCAAAACACATATCATGTGGCGAATAAAAATATAGCTCCAAGTAAAGTTACCAATGAACGAAGACGAAAGAGGGGATGCCTTCCCGGGGCATCCCCAAGCTTAGGCTTTTGGCTATTCTTGAATATCTTCGGGTGCAATGGGCATCCCCAATATTAGGCTTTTTCCACTCCTTATTCCATAGTCCATCAAAGCTTTACCCAAAACTTGGAAACTTCACAACACAAAACTCAACAGGAAATCTCATAAGCTCCGTTAGTGAAAGAAAACAAAACCACCACATAAGGTACTGTAATGAACTCATTATTTATTTATATTGGTGTTAAACCTACTGTATTCCAAGTTCTCTATGGTTCATACTACTTAATACTAGCCATAGATGCATCAAAATAAGCAAACAACACACGAAAAACAGAATCTGTCAAAAACAGAACAGTTTGTAGCAATCTGTAACTAACGCAAACTTATGGAACTCTAAAAATCCTACCAAAATAGGAAGTTCTGGACAATTTGTCTATTGATCAGAAGCAAAAAGAATAAACGCAAAAGAACGTTTCTGTGATTTAACAAAACTAATTTCGTGCGTGCAAAGTTTCTGTTTTTCGGCAGAATCAAATTAACTATCACCATAGGTTATCCTATAGGTTCTAACACTAATTAAAACATAAAAACACATCTAAACAGAAGGTAGATGCAAAATTTATTACTAAATAGAAACAAAAAACACAAATAAAATTGGGTTGCCTCCCAACTAGCGCTATCGTTTAACGCCCCTAGCTAGGCATAAAAGCGAAGATAGATCTAAGTAGTGCCATCTTTGACACTCAATTCATAAGTAGCCCGCATGATAGATTCATAAGGTAATTTGACTTTCTTTCTTGGAAAGTGCTCCATGCCTTTCCTTAATGGAAATTGGAATCTAATATTCCCTTCCTTCATATCAATAATCGCACCAATCGTTCTAAGGAAAGGTCTACCAAGAATAATAGGGCAAGAAAGATTGCAATCTATATCAAGAACGATAAAATCTACGGGCACCAAATTTCTATTTGCGATAATGAGAACATCATTGATCTTTCCCATTGGCTTTTTAATGGTGGAATCGGCAAGGTGCAAATTTAAAGAGTAATCATCAAGATCATGGAAACCTAGAATATCACATAAAGTTTTCGGAATCGTGGAAACACTAGCACCCAAATCACACAAAGCAAAACACTCATGATCTTTAATTTTAATCTTTATAGTAGGTTCCCACTCGTCATTAAGTTTTCTAGGTATAGAAACTTCCAAATTAAGTTTTTCATCATAAGATTGCATCAAGGCATCAACAATATGTTTGGGAAAAGCTTTATTTTGACTATAAGCACGAGGAGAATTAACAACGGATTGCAACAAGGAAATACAACCTTCTAAAGAACAATTATCATAATCAAATTCCTTGAAATCCGAGATAGTGGGTTCAATGTTATTTAAAGTCATGACCTCTCCAATCCCACTTTTACCAAATTTAGCATCAAGATCTAAAAACTCCGAATTATTGGGATGCCTTCTAACTAAAGTTACCTCATCTCCAGTCCCATTATTATCAAGATTCATATTGCAAAACAAAGATCTAATAGGAGACACATCAATAACTTTAAGATCTTCATCATTATTTGCATCTAACTTTTCTGGTTTGGCAGCCATCTTATTGACTAAGGTAGCTTGCTTATCAGAAATTTGGGCTATAGCATTCCCAAGCCGGGTAATTTGAGAGTTCACACCATAAAATTCTTTATTCATATCATCAAGCTCCTTATTCATAAACCCCAAAACACCCTTTTGTTCTTTAAGCTCTTTTCTGAAGAAATTATTATGCTCAAATTGCAAAGACATAAAGCTTCTAATATTTGATTCAATCTCTTCCAACCTTCTAAGAATGAGGTCGGTACTCTTAGGCAAAGCCATAAGGACAAACAGGCACACAAGCAAACAGAAAAAGGCAAGCGAAAAAGGGAGGAGAAGATTGGGAAAGAGAGGGCAAATAAAACGGCAAGGGTGAAGTGGGGGAGAGGAAAACGAGAGGCAAATGGCAAATAATGTAAATGCGAGAGAGATGAGTTTGTGATGGGTACTTGGTATGTCTTGACTTGAGCGAAGACCTCCCCGGCAACGGCGCCAGAAATCCTTCTTGCTACGTCTTGAGCTTGCGTTGGTTTTCCTTGAAGAGGAAAGGGTTATGCAGCAAAGTAGCGTAAGTATTTCCCTCAGTTTTTGAGAACCAAGGTTCAATCCAGTAGGAGGCTCCTCAAAAGTCCCACGCACCTACAAAAACAAACAGAGAACTCGCAACCAACGCAATAAAGGGGTTGTCAATCCCTTCACGGCCACTTGCGAAAGTGAGATCTGATAGAGATAGTATGATAAGATAAATATATTTTTGGTATTTTATAATGTAGATGCGAAAAGTAAAGATGCAAATAAAAGTAGATTGAAAGCTTATATGATAAAAGATAGACCCGGGGGCCATAGGTTTCACTAGTGGCTTCTCTCAAGATAGCATAAGTATTACGGTGGGTGAACAAATTACTGTCGAGCAATTGATAGAAAAGTGAAATTATGAGATTATCTAGGCATGATCATGTATATAGGCATCACGTCCGCAACAAGTAGACCGACTCCTGCCTACATCTACTACTATTACTCCACACATCGACCGCTATCCAGCATGCATCTAGAGTATTAAGTTCATAAGAACAGAGTAATGCATTAAGAAAGATGACATGATGTAGAGGGATAAACTCAAGCAATATGGTATAAACCCCATCTTTTTATCCTCAATGGCAACAATACAATACGTGCCTTGCAACCCTTTCTGTCACTGGGTAAGGACACCGCAAGATTGAACCCAAAGCTAAGCACTTCTCCCATGGCAAGAAAGATCAATCTAGTAGGCCAAACCAAACTGATAATTCGAAGAGACTTGCAAAGATAACTCAATCATACATAAAAGAATTCAGAGGAGATTCAAATATTTCTCATAGATAAACTTGATCATAAACCCACAATTCATCGGATCTCGACAAACACACTGCAAAAAGAGTTTACATCGAATAGATCTCCACAAGAGAGGGGGAGAACATGGTATTGAGATCCAGAAAGAGAGAAGAAGCCATCTAGCTAATAACTATGGACCCGAAGGTCTGTGGTAAACTACTCACAACTAATCGGAGGGGCTATGGTGTTGATGTAGAAGCCCTCCATGGTCGATTCCCCCTCCAGCGGAGCACCGGCGAAGGCTCCAAGATGGGATCTCGCGGATACATAAGGTTACAGCGGTGGAAATTGTTTTTCGTTGGCTCCCTGGATGTTTTCGGGGTACGTGGGTATATATAGGAGGAAGAAGTACGTCGGTGGCTGCTCGAGGGGCCCAGGAGACAGGGGCGCACCCAGGAGGGGTGGGCGCGCCCTCCTGTCTCCTAGACGCCTTGATTGCTTCTTGACTTGCACTCCAAGTCCTCTGGATCACGTTCATTCCAAAAATCACGCTCCCGAAGGTTTCATTCCATTTGGACTCCATTTGATATTCCTTTTCTTCGAAATACTAAAATAGGCAAAAAAACAGCAATACGGGCTGGGCCTCCGGTTAGTAGGTTAGTCCCAAAAATGATATAAATGTGTAAAATAAAGCCCATAAACACTACTAGAAAAAGGGCTATAGATGGAAATGACACTAATGGCGCACCAGACAAGTGGTGCGCCATTAGTGTTGAAACTACTAATGGCGCACCCTGACCATGGTGCGCCATTAGTACCAATTTTTTTTTGAACTAGTGCGCCTGTCCAAACATACTAATGGCGCATCCCCTGGTGGTGCGCCATTACTAGTTGTAACTAGTAATGGCGCACCATCCAGGAGGTGCGCCACTAATGTTTTTTTTTTATTATTGCTTTTATTCCTTTTTTTGCAAAAGTTATAATGGCGCACCGCCAGGGGGTGCGCCATTAGTAACATGGATTACTAATGGCGCATTTGTTGCTGGTGCGCCATTAGTAAGTGGGCAGCAACAAGATATTTTGGACATCCTCTCCTCCCACACTCACTTTCTCCCCACTTCATTCTCTCCACCGCCTCCTCCTTGTCTTGGGTGCCTCCTCTTTTTTACCTCATTTCCACCATAGATTCATTCAAATTAAGTGGTTAAGTTACCTTGTTTTGCTAGGTAAGTAAGGGGGGAAGCTATATTTATGTTGTTCTCCCTACAAACAATGTGCACATGCACTTTTTATGGCCTAGCTAGATCTATGTATGTTCGTGGTGTTGCATATGTTTGTGGTGTTGCATATGTGTTTGTGTTTGGAGGTGTACCGGTATTTGAAATGCGATAGTTGCCAATATTTTGCCGGAACGTTGATTCATTTCCGTTTCGGCGAGAATTTTGGCATTAAGCATTCTTTTTGGTCCTATTTTTAGGGAAAGTCATGCCAAATTTTTTCTTGGTTCTAAAATATCGTTTTGCTCTACCCCGCAGGCGACCATGGTCCGCACGATGACCGAAGGCATCGTGAATAGGTTTTTGAGGTCCGCGAAGGCCGAGATGCTTCAAAAGAACGAGACGGAGATAAGATGTCCGTGTCGAAGATGCAAGCTGAATAGCCTTATTGCGGACCCGGATTCCGGGCAGGTGCGGGACCACCTGCTCTTGCGTGGTTTCATGGATGGCTATCGGTGGCAAGGTCATGAAGATGACTACGAAGTCGTTCATGGGGGCCGGGCAAGAAATGAGGAAGGGCAGCAAGACAACCACCGCGGCTCGGGGGGGCGAGAAGACGAAGAATCCCCAGGAGATGATCACGACGGTGATGCTGTACACAGTCATCATGTAGAAGATGCAGGACATGATGATGATGCCGGCGGAGCAGACAACGTTGGACCATCGATGGGCTAGGTGCAGGACCCTCATATTCAAGAGCTGCTTCTCAAGCAGACGGATAACGCAAGAGCTGCCGCCCAAGAGAAATCCAAGATGGATCAACTTGAGTTAGACGTGGTTACTCCGTTGTATGAAGGATGCAGGCCCGAGGATACCCGCCTGAAAGTAACGCTCATGGCTCTGGAGATGAAGGTAAAACACAAAATGACCGACGCATGCTTCGACGAGAACATGTCATTCTGGCACGAACGTCTTCCCAAGGGGAACAAGTGCCCGACCAGTTTGGAGGAGGCAAAGAAAATTGTGTGTCCTCTGGATTTACCGCACGTGAAATACCATGTGTGCATGAACAATTGCATCATTTATCGGGACGAGCACGCGGAGTCTACAATATGTCCGGTGTGCGGTGTCACTCGATACAAGAAGAGGAAGAAAGCTCCTCGAAAAGTGGTGTGGTACTTTCCGATCACTCCTCGTCTGCAGCGGTATTTCGTGGATCCTAAGGTAGCAAAGCTCCTGCGTTGGCACGCGGATAGGGAGGAGAAGAAGCGAGAAGATGACGCAAATGATCCGGAGATAGATAACAAAGACAAGATGTTGAGTCACCCTAAGGATGCGAGCCAGTGGCAAGCATTGAACTTCGAATACCCAGAATTTGGGAACGATCCAAGGAACATCATGCTGGGCGCGAGCACCGATGGAGTCAATCCGTTTGGCAGCCAGAGAAGCACACATAGCACCTGGCCTATGTTTGTGTGGATGTACAACCTTCCCCCCTGGTTGTGCATGAAGAGGGAGTACATTCACATGATTATGCTAATTGAAGGGCCGAAACAACCAGGGAACGACATCAATCTGTATCTGGGGCTGCTGAAAGAGGAGCTTGACACGCTGTGGAAAACGCCAGCCAATACGTGGGATGCCGCAGAGAAAGAATATTTCCCTATGAGAGCCGCACTGCTCACGACGGTGCATGACTATCTCGGTTACGGATATCTTGCGGGGCAGGTAGTCCACGGATTTTCTGGATGCGTAAGGTGCATGGATGACACAACGTATCGCCAGCTAGATAGAGATCCCGGGTCTTCGAAAACCGTGTTCATGGGACATCGAAGGTGGCTTCGCGACGATGACCCGTGGAGGAAACGCAAGGATCTGTTCGATGGTGAAACCAAACCCCGAAAACGCCCGTGTACGAGGAGCGGCGAGGAAATAGACAAGTTGTTGAAAAATTCGAAAGACTGCCCACTGCCGGGAAAGAAGCAAAAGGTGCCAGAGCCGGGAAAGAAGCGAAAGGCGCCAGAGCCGCTGCTGAAGGTATGGAAAACGAGGTCTGTTTTCTGGGACTTGCCGTACTGGAAGATCCACCGTGTGCCTCACAGCCTTGATGTCATGCATATCACGAAGAACGTGTGCGAGAGTCTGCTTGGTACCCTGCTCAACATGCCAGAGAGGACCAAAGATGGGCCGAAAGCAAGGGCAGACTTGAAATCAATGGGCATCAGGCAGGAGCTTCACGCTATATATGATGATGATGATGATGATGATGATGATGATGATGATGAGGCGAAGCAGGACACAGAAAGTCGTCGCAAAGGCAAAAAGGCCAAGAAGACCGGAAATGACTACCCTCCCGCGTGCTTCACTCTAAGTCAGGAGGAGATCGAGCAGTTTTTCACCTGCCTCCTAGGAGTAAAACTTCCTTA
>NC_041381.1:209913983-209937225 GCF_002162155.2 Triticum dicoccoides | reverse complement strand
TGAAGAAGTAAATTACGTGAAATACCAAGCAAACAACTTATTACTTCTGCAGACAAGAGTTAGCTTAGGGCTTGATGGAATGCTGTTTAGGGCTTTAGGCTACTTCATAAGTGTTATTTAGTATAGTGTGTGCATACAAAATTCCAGCAAATATCATAGATATATGATATATCATGTTCCAGCAAATATCAAACATATATGATGTATCTGTCTAAAAATGAAAGGAACTCCCTGCCTTGCAAAAGAAAGTGCAGTATTTCTGCCATTCTGTTTGGTACTTTGTAAGTAGAGATCACATATGTTTTCATATTTCATTTCAAAGGAACTATTTGGTTCAGTCCTCACATCATAATATTCCACAAATTATGCCTACGCAAATTGCCTATTTTCTTGTATTTTACCTTATATTGCTTCATGTGAAATTTGAAAATGTGACTCGGTCATCTTCACACACAGAACAATACAAATAAAAGAAAAAAAATCAATCCATCTTAACAAAATTATGGAGCTATATTTTGATTAGTACAAAATTTCGTTCCTGCGTGCACTGGGCCCAGACATGCCAGACCTAGGTCAAAAATCTGCTTCATTGTAGGCTAAGGGACAACTCAGATGAGTAAGGTACATATCATATTCCTGGGGAGATAATCTTGACAGAGCTGCCATGGTGGAAGACCAGGCAACATCTGTCAACCAAGGGATCGGATGTATTTATCTTCATGGTCCCAAACTCCCAAATCAAACCAAAAGCAAGGCAAAATTAACAGAAACCACCAAAAGGGAACTGACAAGATGCTATGCATAGATCTTAAAGAAACAGAAATAAACAATGAAGCTCAATAGTTATTTCACAAGACACTAGCCATGATCTCTACTTGTTTGAACAGAATGGAGTGAATCAGAACAAAGTATATGTAATATTCACAGAGGCCTAGACCAGCTTCTCGGCACAACTAAACAAAGCTGCACCATGAGTACCCATGTAAAAGCCTCATCATAAGTACCTGTCACATTTCATCATTTTCATCTCCATTCCACTAGACATAACAAAGCTAGGGCAAGAGCAAAACATCATGTTTACAAAGGCAGTAATCCTGAGGACTGAGTTTG
The DNA here is from genome assembly GCF_002162155.2 of Triticum dicoccoides. Classification (NCBI taxonomy): domain Eukaryota; kingdom Viridiplantae; phylum Streptophyta; class Magnoliopsida; order Poales; family Poaceae; genus Triticum; species Triticum dicoccoides. The sequence continues at coordinate 209,936,115 of NC_041381.1, read as the reverse complement.
CAGTGCTAGACCATGCACCATGATGTGTAGGCATGCAAAAATCATTTATGCAACTGTAAGAGTACCAACCAGATTACACAAATCATTTTTTCTTCAGAAGTGTGTCATAATTTCCCTGTCCTAATTGTTGTTTTGATTCAGAAATGATGATTTGCTACAACCAGTGCATGCATGCCTTCTTTCTTCTTCATTTTTAGTAAAGTGCTCTGTTCTAGGTCATGGACTTTGTGCCATGGACCAGTGCATGCATGCTGCTACTGCTGCTGTACTACTTGTCAAGTGATGCTGCTGCTGCTATCTGCGAGCTGCTGCTAGTTGTGATTTTGTCAAGTGATGCTGCTGCTACTTGTGATCTTCTAAAATGACCCCTTTCTCCTGAAACGTTGATTAATTTCCGTTTCGGTTGAGAAATGGGGCACTCCAAGGTCAAGAAAATTAGCAAAGGTCATGCCCAATTTTCTTGACCTAGAAGGTGCCCGATTCTCAACCGAAATAAAAATTAATTTGCTTTAGTGGTTGGATTAGTTTGGTATTTTTTGTCCATATAATACTATTTTGTTGCTTCATACTTGTACTGCTCCTGCTGTTAGTGTACAGTAGAATAAGAATTACTCCTACGAAGGAGTACAATGTTGATTGCTTGCTTGCTTACATATGTGATTAATTAATTAATGGCCAAGATGTCTTTGAGCCTAGTCTACAACGTTGATTACTCTGCTCTGTTGCAAACGCGTAGAGCATACTTGCGCCGGCAAGCAACTGGTTTGAGAATACTCATACTTTTTCTATTTATTTAACCGTCACTTGTTGCAACTAGTAATGTTATAATAAAACTGTTAATGATGCTATTTACCATTAAAAACGCCTTCTGGTTGTCTTTGGACTTTGGTTGTAGTATAGGACCTTGTATTCGGCGGGCTAACAATAATTGAGAATAGTATATATCGTGCTGCTTTTGGTCTTGATAATGTTTCTCGTGTGGCATTGATCGACAAGTAACAGTTTGCCCGGTCACAATTGCAACAAAGGGAAGCGACACAAAAAATTGTTACATGAAAATGGATCGGATAGACATGTCTGTGCGGGTAGCGGACTGATGGATATCCTTGGTTGTATACATCTTATTCAGCTCGCAACCAATAACCGCGGAATGGTTTGACAAATGTATTATGCTCTTTCTTGTCTCGATAATGTGTCTTGGGGTCATATCGAGCTAAACTTTAGTAGTATACTCATAGCAAATGCCTCGTCATTTCACGTGGTGTTGAGTCAAGAAATAACGTACCGGGCGGCTGAATACGAGCATGCGGTGTGTCCTCTCGACCCGTCGACCCCCTTTTCCAGTTGTCCTGACCCTTTAGCTCAACATCAATTCGACCACAAAAACAAGAACAAAAAGTGTTGCCTATGAACAAAAATAGTATTCTTATTCTTTAGTGGTTGGATTATCATGAAACAGTGCCTTCAAGATCCAAGGCAATATCACAAACATCATAGGCAATTTGACCAAACTCACAACCTTGTATCTTTGCAGCAACCAACTTTCTAGACACACCCCACAAGAACTAGGTTACCCTGAGAACGTGGACTTGGACCTTAGCAACAACACACTAACAGGTTCTATCCCAAAACACCTAGGCAATATCACAAACATCTCTCAATTGTTCCTTGACAATAACCAACTTTTTGGCGACATTCCTCGAGAATTAGGTTATTTGGTCAACTTAGAGATCTTGTTCCTTGACAATAACCAACTTTTTGACCAAACTTTGTTTCTATTTAGAGAGAAACATGGCCCACAACGATGAGGCTGGGGGTTCGGGCGGCAAGGCATTCTGGGAGCTGTCCCAGGAGATGGAGGAACAACCTCACTTCTATGAGGACGCCGCCTTCCCCACCGATCCTAATACCACAGATGGTGCCGCCGAGGATGACCACACCGATGCCACCACTGATGGTGCCGCTGAGGATGCCACCACTGATGATGGCGGCGCACGCACAGATGGCAGCCAACCGAAGAGGCAACGGAAGGACCGGCGCCCGATCGTGCTCCGCACCCTCAAGGAGGAAGTTACTGAAGTGGACTCCAACGGGAATCCAACGGCGCCCGAACGAATAGTCAAGGGGTACTCGCTTCAGCTCGGGTGCATTGTCCGGAGCACCGTCTCGATCAACACCGAGAACCTGAGGCATCCTGACCGAGGGAATTTGCGCCACCTCCTCTTCATGAAGCTGCACGAACGATACAAGTTCCCCGCTGAATTTGAAAACACAAGCCTCAAAGGGAATAAAGTGAACAATGCTGCCCTCACGAAGATGAGCAAGGCCCTGTCTACTTGGAAAAGCAATGTGAAGAGAATGATCGAGAAAGGTGAGAGTTATCAGAAGATCAAGGAGAAAAATCCTTCGATCACCGAAGATGACTACAACGACTTCAAGATCAATTGCTCGAGCACCGCAAGCTCCCAATCAAGTGAGTGGGGGAAACAAATGCGGGAGCTGAACATAGGGGAACACACACTCGGTCCCGGTGGTTACAGAGTGGCGGAGCCTATATGGGACAAGGAGGAGGCGGACCGTGCCGAGCAAGGCCTACCGCCCCTCTTCGATAAATACGGTGACAAGCAGACCAGGAACTTTGTTAGGGCCCGGTACAAGAAGGACCCGAAAACAAAGGAGCTTACCACGGATCCGAAGACCAGGCAGCTTGAGCTTGTTCTGGTAAGGAATACACCCCCGCGTAATTAGCTCCATATGGTTGCATTCTAATTAATGAAGCCAAATTTCTAAATGGTTCACATTCCTTCCGCAGGCGACTGAAAGCAGTAGCGCGGGGTCGACTAAGAGCAACCCTTGGGACACCACTCTAAATAGGGGGTTGAATGTAATGAAGAACAAGGATAAGCTCAGTAAGCCGACGTCAGCTGGTCGTGTGGCCGGCAAAGGCTTGTCGACAAAATGGGGGTCATACTATACCGCTGGTGTGCGGAAGGAGAAAAAGACCAGCTCGGAAAGCCAGGCGCGAGAGGTTCAAGAAATCAAGGCACAGGTGGCGCGGATTCCGGAGATTGTCCAAGAGCAAATGGAACAACGACTCAGAGCAACGATCACCGCCCTTGTGCCTACCTTGATCTCGGGGTTGAGTGCGTGGATTGCGGGCGGCCAACAGGGGCCGCCCCCGATTCCTAGCTTCACGGCCAGCAACTCGCATAATGCGATGGCGGGGCCATTGGTGCCTCCGGCGGAGGCGGCATTGGTGTCTCCGACGCCGGCACGGGAGCTTAATGCACCCGGGTGTACGCCGGCCGGCACCTCTTCAGCAAGCGGCCGCTCCGTCAACTGCACGCCCGCCGTTGGCGGTGCCTCGACATTAGCCGAGCTCGACGCCATCATCACGGTAACTAATTAAGCCTCTCTCGGCCGAGGACTTCATCTCCTTGCCTTTGACTGGGCATCCCTGACGCCCTACATGTTTTCGCAGGGCGTCGTCGACGTTCCGTGCACTCTCCTCCACTTCGTGAACAACGAGTTGGTCGATGTCGCCAAGGGCAAAATCGTTCAACCGGGCAACCCCTTGTTCCACGGTACCCATATGCCACCCAACTTGTTTAGGGTTCAACTGGTTCAGGTGCTGCCAGGCTGCGACGACTTGTTACCTCCGATTCGACCCATCGGGGCCGACGATGAAGACGTGATGACCCTCAGCGCCTGCCTGAGCTGGCCCCTGCTTTGGCCGAAGAGCCAGATTCGTTTGGGGGCGGGGGACACCACCCCAAAGACAACACCGCCAGTCGTGCCGGCGCCAAGTCGGCCCCATGGCAAGACCGCCGTAACGGTGCCGGACATCCCTATGCCACTGGATCCAAACATGCATATGGCACAGGATCAGAACGACGACGACGACGATGATGATACATTTGGCAACGTCGATCAGTACTTTGCCGAGCATGGGTACGATGGCGACTTCATGGGGCCTCCTTCTCAAGAACCAAACCCAACAAAAGACGTGTGCGATCTAGCTCGTACCGCGGAGAAGCCAAGTTGCAACAGGCGCCGTCTGGCGTTCAGCTCTCAGGAGACGCCTCCAGCTGCCGACTTCACCGAGCCTCAGATAGGCGAGGTGCGAAATATTATCAGCCCCAACACACTCAAGAAGGTGGTCTGTGAGCAGAACTCGGTCCCATTACAGGAGAAGAAGAAGGCACGCAAAAGAAAGACTAAGAAGGGTGCGAGCCAGCCGGCACCGAGTACGATCCGTGCTCAGGACGGGCCACCTTCACCGCAGGATATCTCGAGGAGGGTGCATGTGGCGGGTAGGGCGATGCTACCGACAAATATGCTCAATGCTGCAACCGGTGCTATGCGGAGTCTGCATGACAGTGTTCTTGCTTTGGAGAAGCGGCGTCTCAGGGAGAAGGATGTGGCATACCCGGTTTTCGCGGCCAAGGTGCCAGAGGGCAAGGGCTTTGTGGATAACTCCATCGGGCGTACGATCGTCCTGCGTTTTGATGACATCCACGCTATGTTGAACCTTCATCCGCTGCACTACACCTTCGTTCGGCTATTTTCGCTGAGTATGGAGATGCAGATCATTCACGACAAGACCCCGGACATCGTGATAGTCGACCCCTTCTACATGCGTGCCAAGATCTTGGGCAGCGCTGGGGACCGGCAAGTCGCGAGTTCTTACCTCGAAGGCGTCATTCTGGCAAACCAAGATAAGGATAACTTCCTCGTGCCTTACTTTCCCGAGTAAGTCCTCCCCTCAATCGGCCCGTAACATATGAATTCTTACTTTTCGATCGTTTTTCTTTTAACATTCCGTGTTTTCTGCAGTGACACACGTTGCACGCTCATCCTCCTAAGCCCCAAATATTCCATGGCCACGTATTTCGACCCGGACCGTCAGTCGAACGTAGACTACACAAATGTCAAGAAGGTTCTTGATGATGTTCTCCCCGGCTACGCCCAATCTGGAGGCACCTTCACCAGGCCTATTCGTAAGTACGGCAAGCACGTGTTCTCCCACAATACGATGTTCTGCTGCGTCAAGCAGCCGCCTGGCGGTCAGAAGGGTGCCTACTACGCCATCCATCACATGCGGGCAATCGTACGGGACCATCATCAACTTCTGCTACCGAGTAAACTCAAAGATTGGGCCGCGAGCGTGTCGGCAATCCAGGACGCGGACCTCCGACAAGAATTCTTTCGCATCCAGTCGGAGTTTGCGGAAATCATCCATCAAGATGTCCTTCGTACCTCGGGGCAGTTCTACCTCAGAAATCAACCGTCCAACAGTGACATCGACACAATGCTACAAATGCAGGATGACAACGCCCGTTCTTTCATGACTCCCACGATAGACGGCGGCTTCATCCACGCTCCGGTCCCTTGAGTCGAGTTGTCTAGTTCTGAAACATCGATTGGCTCATGTTGTAATTAAACTTTAATGAACTTGTAGTATGTCTCTTTGGTTTTGAGAGTCGTTGAACTTAGATGTAATCGATGCTATTAATGTCTTCCTTTTCTCTTCCGATCGTTCTGTTGCATAATTATATATTGCTTATGTATTGTCTGTGAATTGGTACTAACGTTTCATTTGGCTAGTGCATAGCGATGCCGACGTATGTCGTGTACAAGGGTAAGGTTCCCGGAGTCTACGATGACTGGGAGGAGTGTCGGAGACAGGTTCACCGATTCAGCGGTAACAGTTACAAAGGGTACACCACTAGGGCCGAGGCCGAATCTAGATACGCCCGCTATCTAGCGGGAGAGGGGGGGGAGCGTTGGAGGAACCGGATGAAGACGAGTTTCATCGTGATGATGCTCATCGTGATGACCGCAGCTCTCTTCTATGTGATGGTAGTTTAGATGATCGATATCGACTTGTAATGTGAAGACAAACTCGCTACTCGCGGTCTCGAGACTTGTAATATAATGTTCTATCTTTGTTCGGTCTTTTTAATTCGGAGACTAATATGATGAATTGTATTCGGAGACTAATATGATGAATTGTATTCAAAGACTAATCTTCTATTGTATTCGATGAATCTGTTGTTGATGTGTGCTGTCTATATTTTGTCAAACTATACATTTTGTAACCTGTGCAAAAAACAGAAAATAAAAAGATAAAAAAAAACCTAATATTCATACTAATGGCGCATCACAGGACAGTGCGCCATTAGTGTGACAGTGCATACTAATGGCGCATCACTGGGTAGTGCGCCATTAGTATGCCGCGGTTACTAATGGCGCATCCAGTGGTGGTGCGCCATTAGTATGCCAAAGCACCTGGGTATACATGGCCCCTGGGAGGCATACTAATGGCGCACGCTGGCCTATACTAATGGCGCACCAGGTGGTGCGCCATTAGTAAAAATTACTAATGGCATGTTGTTAATGGCGCACCACAGATGCGCCATTAATGGCCATATTAGGTGCGCCATTAGTAGGGGTTTTTCTAGTAGTGAAACATCCAAAAGGGGTAATATAATAGCATGGAACAATCAAAAATTATAGATACGTTGGAGACGTATCAGGCAATTCCTCCACCCAACATCCCGGTGTCCGCTTCAAAGGGACCATAAGCCGAGGCTTGATACCTTTTAGGATTTCCTGATTGGGTCTTTCCGCTTGACCATTAGATTGGGGGTGGGCCACTGATGACACATCAAGCCGGATGTGCTCACGTTGACAGAACTCTTCCATATCTCCCTTGGAGAGATTTGTGCCATTATCTGTTATCATGCTGTGTGGAAAACCAAAGTGGAAGATCACCTTTTCATGAATTGAACCGCCGTGGCCGCATCACACTTGCCCACTGGCTCTGCCTCCACCCACTTGGTAAATTTATCAACCGCCACCAGAAGGTGGGTCTTCTTATCCTTGGACCTCTTAAAAGGCCCAACCATATCCAGCCCCCAAGTTGCAAATGGCCAGGTGATTGGAATCATCCTCAACTCCTGAGCCGAAACATGAGCTCGACGTGCAAACTTCTAACAGCCGTCACACTTTCGGACCAGATCCTCCGCATCAGCATGGGCTGTTAACCAGTAAAAACCGTGCCGGAAAGCCTTAGCCACCAAGGATTTTGAACCGGCATGACGACCACAATCTCCCTCGTGGATTTCACGCAAGATCTCACAGCCTTCTTCAGGAGAAACACAACACTGAAACGCCCCTGAGATGTTGCAATGATGTAACTCGCCATTGACAATAGTCATGGACTTTGACCGCCGGATTATCTGCTTGGCCAAAACTTCGTCCTCTGGTAACTCACCCCAGTTCATGTACGCCAGGTACGGCAATGTCCAATCAGGGATGGCATGAAGAACCGCCACCAATTGAGCTTCTGGGTCAGGAATAGCCAAATCCTCCTCCGTCAGTATCTTGACTGGCGGATTATGCAGAACATCAAGAAAAACATTAGGCGGCACCGGTTTACGCTGAGATCCGAGCCGGCTTAGAGCGTCCGCCGCTTCATTCTTGCGCCTATCAATGTGCTCGACCTGGTAACCCTTAAAATGACTAGCAATGATGTCCACCTCACATTGATAAGCCGCCATAAGTGGATCCTTGGAATCCCATGTACCAGATACCTGCTGAGCCACTAAATCGGAGTCACCGAAGCAATGTACCCGGATTAGGTTCATCTCCTTAGCCACCCGAAGACCGTGGAGGAAAGCCTCATACTCAGCTGCATTGTTAGTACAGGGAAACATTAAGCGGAGAACATAACAAAATTTGTCACCTCGAGGGGAAGTAAGAACCACTCCAGCCCCCGAGCCCTCCAATTGTCTGGATCCATCAAAGTAAATAGTCCAGCATGTGTTATCCGGTTTATCCCCCGGTGCCTGCAACTCTGTACAGTCATTGATGAAATCCACGAGTGCTTGGGACTTGATAGCAGTGCGGGGCATATATTTTAACCCATGAGGCCCAAGCTCAATAGCCCACTTAGCAACCCGGCCAGTCGCCTCCTTGTTCTGAATGATGTCTCCCAATGGAGCGGAACTGACCACAGTGATGGGATGGCCTTGAAAGTATTGCTTAAGCTTTCGGCTTGCCATAAACACTCCATACACCAGCTTCTGCCAATGGGGATATCTCTGTTTGGACTCGATAAGTACCTCACTGATATAATAAACCGGCCATTGAACCGGATATTCCTTACTAGCCTCCTTTGTGCTCCACCATGATAGCCACGCTGACAGCTCATGCATTAGCAGCCACATATAACAGCAAAGGTTCCTTATCGATGGGGGCAGCAAGAACGGGCGGTTCAGCTAACTGCCTCTTCAAATCCTCAAACGCCGCGTTGGCAGCATCACTCCAGACAAAGTTGTATGTCTTCTTCATCATCTGATAAAGCGGGATCGCCTTCTCCCCCAACCGGCTGATAAATTGGCTTAGCGCTGCAACTCGACCCGCCAGCCGTTGAACATCATTGATACACACTGGTTTAGCCAGGGACGTAATAGCCTTGATCTTCTCCGGATTAGCTTCAATGCCCCTGTTAGACACCAGAAAACCCAAGAGCTTGCCAGCTGGCACACCAAAAACACACTTAGCAGGATTAAGCATCATCTTATAAACCCTCAGATTATCAAAAGTTTCCTGTAAGTCACCTATGAGTGTCTCTGCTTTCCTGGATTTCACCATGATATCATCCACATAAGCATGAACATTGTGCCCAATCTGATTATGAAGGCAATTCTGCACACACCGCTGATAAGTCACCTGAGCACTCTTGAGCCCAAAAGGCATAGAAACATAGCAGAAGGCTCCAAAAGGAGTTATAAAGGTCGTCTTCTCCTAGTCCTTAACTGCCATTTTGATCTGATGGTAACCCGAATAAGCATCCAAAAAACTCAAACGCTCACAACCCGCCATAGCATCAATGATTTGATCAATATGGGGGAGGGCAAAGGGATCATCTAGGCAAGCCTTGTTCAAATCCGTGTAGTCCACACACATACGCCAAGTGTCATTCTTCTTAAGTATCAGCACCGGGTTAGCCAACCACTCAGGGTGAAAGACCTCCACAATAAACCCTGCTGCCAATAGCTAGGCTACCTCTTCACCAATGGCCTTCTGTCTCTCTTCATTAAAGCGGCGAAGAAACTGCTTGACCGGTTTAAACTTGGGATCAATATTAAGAGTGTGCTCAGTGAGTTCCCTCGGTACACCTGGCATGTCAGAAGGTTTCCATGCAAAGATGTCCCGGTTCTCATGGGTGGACTTGATGAGCGCGCCTTCCTATTTCGGATCCAAGTTAACACTGATGCTAAACTGCTTGGATGAATCGCCAGGAACAAAATCAACCAACTTGGTCTCATCAGCCGATTTAAACTTCAAAGCCGGATCATGCTCTGTAGTGGGTTTCTTCAAATAAGTCATATACGCCAGATCAACGTTGTCTTTATAGAATTTTAACTCATCTGTTGCACAAACTGACTCAGCATAAGCCGCATCACCTTCCTCGCACTCCAAAGCAATCTTGCGGCTGCCATGAACTGTAATGGTCCCCTTATAACCCGGCATCTTGAGCTGCAGGTAAACATAACACGGCCTTGCCATGAACTTAGCATAAACCAGTCGTCCAAACAGGGCATGGTATGGACTTCTGATTTTGACTACTTCAAAGGTCAATGTCTCGGACCTTGAATCATGATCATCTCCAAAAACCACCTCCAGAGCTATCTTACCGACCGGGTAAGCCGATTTACCAGGTACCACACCGTGAAAAATGGTGTTCGACGGTTTAAGATTCTTATCTGTTAACCCCATACGCCGGAAGGTTTCATAACACAATATGTTGATACTGCTCCCTCCATCCATGAGCACTTTGGTGAACTTATAACCTCCAACCTGTGGCGTGACCACTAACGCCGGATGACCCGGATTATTAATCCGGGGCGTATGATCCTCTCGACTCCACACAATAGGCTGCTCAAACCAGCGCAGATAACAGGGCACCGCTGGTTCAACGGAGTTCACTGCCCTCTTATGGAGTTTCTGATCGCGCTTGCACAGACTAGTAGTGAAGACATGATACTGTCCACCATTTAGCTGCTTCGGGTTACTCTGATAACCTGACTACTGCTGCTGCTGATTCCCTTGTTGATTATAACAACCTTGGTTACCCTGATTGCCTTGATTGCCCTGTCCACCTTGGCTACCTTGAAAACCTGAACCGGAGTTACCTCCACCATAACTCGGTCCATGAAACCCGGGTCCTGAACCGCCGGATGGTCCATGATCATACCGGAACAGATCTGAATTTTTAAATTCTCTCATAATGAAACAATCCTTCCATAGGTGCGTAGCCGGTTTATCTTGCGTCCCGTGCTTTGGGCAGGGCTGGTTCAACAAACGCTCCAGATTCATGCCTGATCCTCTGCCCCATGGGGGCAGTTTACCCTTGCGGCACTGATTATTCCCCTGCACATTGGTGTTAGCCACAAAGCCAGAATTATTATCCGCCTTGTGCTTACCGTTATTCCCATGGCTCGCCTGGTTATGCTGCTACCCTGTTGCGCTGACGCTCTTCTTTCCCTTCTCTGGCTCCTCGTCATCAGACTCGGGATCCTTAGAATTATCAGAATCGGCATACTTAACCAAAGCTGCCATAAGTGTTCCCATGTCATTGCAGTGACGCTTGAGCCGTCCCAACTTCAACTTCAATGGCTTAAACCGGCAATTGCCCTCCAATGTTATGATTGCCGAATCAGCATTGATGCGGTCCGACGAATGCAGAATTTCTGAAGCCCGGCGCACTCAATGAGTTGTTGATTCGCCTTCCCATTGGACACAGGCGGCCAGATCCACGATTGACATGGGTTGCTTGCACGTGTCTTTGAAGTTTGCTATAAATCGGGCCTTCAACTGATCCCATGAACCGGTCGAATTAACCGGCAGACTTTTTAACCAAGTGCGGGCCGTTCCATCCAACATCATGGTGAAGTATTTTGCACACGCGGCTTCATCCACATCCAGCATCTCCATCGCCATCTCATAACTCTCAACCCATGACTCGGGGGTAAATCGGCGGTGTAATTAGGCACCTTATGCGGGCCCTTGAAATCCTTGGGTAACCACACATTACGCAGAGCTGGGGTGAGACACGGTACTCCCCAAGAGCTGAAAGCCAATCCTCGTTCAACTGATGTTGTCGGTTGAACCGGAGCGGGTTGATGATTCGCGTACTACGCTGCCAACTGCGCCGCTAACTCTGCCTCCCACCGTGCTCTGCCATTGTTTACCACATCCTAAGCATTCATACCACCGCGCGCTGGATTATGCCCTCAAGGGGCGTCACGGTGCCGTGCACTGCTTGACATGATCGGTTCATCAATGTGCCTGCTGTAACTTTTGCTCGGACGAGGGGTTGAATGTATTCTGTCTCGGCTATATGAATAAGTCTGCTGCTGCACCATAGCGGTTTGAAGAAGATCCCTGGCCCGCCGCGTTTCAACCGCCGCCAGTGATTCGCCCTCCATCGGAATAGCTGCCAAACGAGACGCCACAGCAATCATGTTATCCAAAGGGCTAGAGAAGTGACCCGAAGGCGTTGGTATGTATTGTGGCGGGTTATCTGTTCGTTGAGGCGGGTCCGCCACCCATGGCTGACCCGGCGCTCCTGTCCCAGGTGCCTCGGTCCGGTTCACTGCTGCCGGGTCACTTGGTCCAGCTCCTGGCATATTGAAAAGATTCATTCCTTCGTAAACCGGCGGCAGACGAGACCGATGCCTCCTCCTCAGCACTTCGTTTGATGCGTTCTGATCCAGCATGAGCCGGTAATTCTGCGCCTGGATCTGCTGTGAATGGGCATCTAAAGCAGCCCGTTCTTCAGCCATCCTGGTTTCCTCAGTCGCCAAGTCCTCCTTGGCCTGAGTTATCTGTTCCCGCAGCTTTGTAACCTCAGCGTTATGCTGATCCTGAGTCTCTGGGGTAACTATTGTGGTCAACAATGTCGTCCAATCGTCCAATAAACCGGACAGAACTTGAGCCGGCCGGCGCGCAAGGCCTCCTGCCCCGGCTGCCGATCCAGAAACCATTGCTGCTGCAGTTGAAGATTGCAATGTGGGCTGCGTACCGGCCATGAAGATTGCAACCCGGTTTGGTGGTTCAAAGGGGTCCGGAATACTGTCGCCATCGGAACAGCCCCCGATCCGGTCGTCTTGCAATTGGTACATCGACTCGGTTTCGCTAGTAGATCACTCGCCATCTGAGTAGACGGCTGTCTCACTGTCGGACACCAGTTCAGATTCCGCACCATGGATGAATCCTACGAACGCACTCTTCATGGCAGGCTGGACCCGGGCAGGACTCGCACGCTGAGCCGTCTCGACGAGGTCGGTGGAGATGTTCGGCTCAGGGCCCGGTTCGCCGATCTTGCCGATGAAAACATGAATTCTGCCGAAGGGGACCCGGTACCCGTACTCAATTGAGCCGGCCTCGAGGCCCCAGCCTGCATCATCGATGTAGAGCTTGCCGCGACGACTCTTGGTCATCCGGCCCACCGCGTATCCCTTGAGTCCTTCAAAGTTGCCCTTTAAGAACTCGAAACCATCATGCGATAGCCCCACGGTGGGCGCCAACTGTCGTGGAATTAACACGTCAGATGTCCTAGTGAGAGGACTTAGTCGTGGAGCCATCGCAACGAGATTAGCTTAAAGGGGTTAAACCGGACAAAGGACATGGGGAGTTTATACTGGTTCAGCCCCTTGCGGTGAAGGTAAAAGCCTACGATCCAGTTGTGGTGGAATTCATGGGGTCTCGATAAGCAGGGAGCGAATTCGCTTTACCTATCTCTCGAGTTGTTGTTTCTTGTCCCTGAACCGCCGCCGGGTCGTCCCTTTATATACATAGGTTGACGCCCGGCGGTTTACAGAATACCAAGGCCGGCTCATACACGTGTTCGACTCGGTTTCTACCTTTCCCTAACTTACAACACAAGTTGTACATCTCATGGCGGTTTATGACTATGGGCCCTAATCCGCCCTTGGGCCCTAGGCCTCTAAGCTTCAATAGTACAGCACCATATTCCTTGTCTTCATGGGCTTCAATACGGACGAGCATAACCCGGCCCCTCCTGTGCGGTTTATACTCAGTAGTTATATCCCCAACAGAACCCTTGGGAATAACACGGAGGTTCATCTTGCAGAATTCTGGAGGAGGGGGAGCAAGTGCTCCAGGAGGAACAATATGGAGGTTCAGCTTTCTGAATTCTTCAACAAGCGAGGGCTGAACTTTGTGAAACTGGAGGTGGTTGCAGTAAGACTAGCGGCTCAAGGCATCAGCCATTATATTAGCCTTGCCTGGGTATACGAAATACCCAAGTTAAAATCTACTATAGTCTCCATCGATCTCTGCTGATCGAGGTTCATGTCTGCTGAGTAAACAGAAACTTCTGACTTTGGTGGTCAGTGAAGATCTCGCAACGATTACCGAGAAGGTTAATGTCGCCGCTGTTTTAGTGCACATATAACAACAACAAGCTTGAGGTTGTGAACTAGATAGTTCTCTTCGTGAGGGTGCAGTTGATGAGAGGCATAAGCAATCGCTCTGCGCTCTTGCATTAGGACAACGCCTAAGCCTTGACGTGAAGCATCGCAATAAATGACGAAGTCCTTCTTAGAATCAGGTGGAGAAAGCACTGGGGCAGAACTCAACTTGTCTTTGAGCGCCTGGAAACTTTCCTGACACTTGTCAGTCCATCGAAACTTGACGCCCTTATGCAACAGGTCTAGAAATCTTGGAGAAGTTCTCGACGAATCGACGGCAATAGCTGGCAAGTCCGAGAAAACTTCTGACTTTCTTGACATTCTTCGGAGGAGTCCAACCGAGAATAGCCTGAACTTGTTCGGGGTTGACGGCAATACCATCCTTGGAGATGACATGCCCAAGATAGGTTACTTCAGGAAGCCATAATTCACACTTGGAATACTTAGCATAGAGTTGATGCTCTTAAGCTTTTCCAGAACAAGACGAAGATGTTCAACATGTTCATCCTTATTCTTGGAATATACAAGGATATCATCCAGATAAACCACGACGAATTTGTTGAGGTATTCCATGAATATGTAGTTCATCAGACGAGACAAAGTTGCTGGAGCATTGGTCAAGCCGAAAGACATGACGGTGTACTCGTATGAACCCTATCGAGTCACGAATGAGGTCTTTGGGATATCCTCTTCACGAACATGGATCTGGTGGTAACCCAACCTCAAGTCGAGTTTGGAGAACACTAATGAATGAGCCAGTTGATCATACAGATCACTGATCCGAGGAAGGGAATATTTATTCTGAATGGTAGCTTGGTTGATAGGACGGTAGTCTTGGACCGATCGGTTTGTCCCATCCTTCTTCTTGACAAAGAGAGAAGGTGCTCCCCAAGGAGAGCAACTTGGGCGCAAGAAATCACTTCAAACAGATTTGTCGATTTCCTACTTAAGCTCAATGAGCTCATGCAGCGGCATCTTGTAGGGTCGTTTGGCTATAGGAGTGGTGCCTCGTTTCAAGTCGATGATGAATTTGACAGCTCTAGCAGGGGGAATCCTTGTAAGTTCTTCAGGAAAGATGTCGAGGTATTCGCGCACGATGGGAATGTTTTCAATGCCCTCGAGTGGTGTAGGGTTCAATGCATTCAATGCATAAAGCCTTGCCTCGGCATTCTGAACCAGACAAGCATTGTAGCTTATTATTTCACTGGAAGGGTGTAGCAGTATGCGCTTTCAACCAATCCATTCCCAGAATGAGATCAATGCTACAAGACTTTAGTACGATGGGAGAGTCAAGGAATTCCAGTCCTTCGATTTCAACGGGGACGTCATTGCAAATCATGAAGGTTCGACATTGGCCCGCAGGGGTGTGTGCTAATAGCGAAGCGTTCATGTCTTCGCTTTTATTGTCGTGCATGAATGCAACTTCTGACATGAATGAATGCAATGCACCTGTATCAAATAAAACGGATGCTGGTACTTAATTTACGAGGAGTGTACCCATCACAGTAGCAGGCTGGTCCTGAGCTTCATTCAGATCAACGTGGTTGGCATGAACTTGACCATAAGGCATGGCATTGTTATTACGGGGCTGATTGTTTCCATGGCCAGTTGCCGGAAGGGCCAGTTGATTCTGGTTCTGATAGCAGTTCCTGGCAAGGTGGCCTGATTTACCACACTTGTAGCACAACCCATCATTGGGAATGGGAGCAGGAGCTCAGGGTGGTACAGCTGGAAATCTTGGCTGCCTAGGTGGTGGAGGAGGCAGACGCGATGCAGCATAAGACTGCCTTGGAGCAGGTGCAGTTGGACGGTACATGTTGTTCGGAATCCAGATCCTACGCTTCTGCGAGGGCGGGCCCGAAGATGAGCCTGTCTCACGGTTGCGCCTGAGAGAGCCCTGGTGTTCCTGCAGACCAGTCTCGACATTGATGGCCTTGTTCACCAAGGTGGCGAAATCGGCAAAGTCATGCACTAGCAGTGCGAGCTTGATGTCAGCTTGTAGTCCATCACGGAACTTCTCCTGTCTGCGAGCATCAGTTGCAATGTCCTCTTTAGCATAGTAGGATAAGTCCAGAAATTCCCACTGATAAGCTTCCAAAGTTTTGTTGCCCTGGGTGAGGTTGTGGAACTCACGCTTCTTCTAGTCCATGACTCCCTGAGGAATGAAGCAGGCATGAAAAGAAGCTTGGAAGTCTGGCCAGGTGATGATTGTTCCAGCTGGCAGAGTACGTCGGTAGTTGTCCCACCATTGAGCAGCAGGTCCCTTTAGAAACAAAAGCAAAGGTGACATAGCTGGCAGGGGTTACATCAGCAGACTCCATCTCATAGGTGATGTCATGGAGCCAGTCATCAACATCCAGAGGCTGAGTTGAGTTGTGGTAGATAGTTGGGTTGAGGCACATGAAATCCTGCAAAGTTACTGTGGCTGGCTGCTGGTTCATATTGGGGCGAGGAAACTGAGCCAACATATTCTCCATGAACTGTCGGTTCAGATCGAACTGGTGGATAATACTAGCCATGTACTCAGGCGGTGGTGGGGCGTCGCCACCACGACCATGACCACATGGTCTAACCATCCTACTAATATATAACAGGGGTAGTTCAGCATTGAGAAATTTACAAAGACAAGAATCATTCATGATGAAACATGCATAATGAAAGGAGCACGATAGATACTACATAGTAGTCGGCATAACTTACAAAAGGTTCTTGCATAGAGTTCGGTACACAGAGTTCGGTACATAGACTAAAGACATCATAGGCGGCACGCAGGCTCACGGCGAATGCATCTAATACTAATAAGCAAGACTACATCAGTCCCAGGAGGAACTGTGAAGGTAGGTGTTGATATGTCTCCAACGTATCCACAATTTTTGATTGTTCCATGCTATTATATTATCTATTTTGGATGTTTAATAGGCATTTATATGTTATTTTATATTATTTTTGGGACTAACCTATTAACCGAGGGCCCAGTGCCAGTTTCTGTTTTTTTTGCCTATTTTAGAGTTTCGCAGAAAAGGAATACCAAACGGAGACCAAACGGAATGAAACCTTCGCGATGATCTTTCTTGGACCGAAAGGAAACCAGAAGACTTGAAGATGAAGTCGGAGATGCAACAAGGCGGACACGAGGCAGGAGGGCACGCCCAGGGGGGTAGGGCGCGCCCCCTACCTCGTGGGCCCCTCGTGGCTCTCCTGACCTAGTTCCTTCGCCTATATATACTCTTATACCCTGAAAACATCAATGGGAGCCACAAAACCACTCTTTCACCGCCGCAACCTTCTGTACCCATGAGATCCCATCTAGGGGCCTTTTCTGGCATCCTGCCGGAGGGGGATTCGATCACGGAGGGCTTCTACATCAACACCACTACCTCTCTGATGAAGCATGAGTAGTTTACCACAGACCTTTGGGTCCATAGTTATTAGCTAGATGGCTTCTTCTCTCTCTTTGATTCTCAATACCATGTTCTCCTTGATGTTCTTGGAGATCTATTCGATGTAATATTCTTTTGCTGTGTGTTTGCCGAGATCCGATGAATTGTGGATTTATAATCAGATTATCTATGAATATTATTTGGTTCTTCTCTAAATTCTTATATGCATGATTTGATATCTTTGCAAGTCTCTTCGAATTATCATTTTAGTTTGGCCTACTAGATTGATCTTTCTTGCAATAGGAGAAGTGCTTAGCTTTGGGTTCAATATTGCGGTGTCATTTCCCAGTGACAATAGGGGCAGCAAGGCACATATTGTATTGTTGCGATCAAGGATAAAAAGATGGGGTTTTCATCATATTGCTTGAGTTAATTCCTCTACATCATGTCATCATGCTTAAAGCGTTACTCCGTTCATTATGAACTTAATACTCTAGATGCATGCTGGATAGCGGTTGATGTGTGGAGTAATAGTAGTAGATGCAGGCACGAGTCGGTCTAATTGACACGAACGTGATGCCTATGTTCATGATCATTGCCTTAGATATCATCATAACTATGTGCTTTTCTATCAATTGCTCGGCAGTAATTTGTTCACCCAACGTAATATTTGCTATCTTGAGAGAAGCCACTAGTGAAACCTATGGCCCCCGGGTCTCTTTTCCATTATATTGAATCTATTAATTTCCCGTCAATTTGCCAATTTTTGTTGCCGTTCCTTTTAATTGCAATTTTTACTTTCCGTTCTATAAACCAAAAATATTTGCTTTACCGTTTATCTATCTCTATCAGATCTCACTTTTTGCAAGTGATTGTGAAGGGATTGACAACCCCTTTATCGCATTGGGTGCAAGTTGTTGATTGTTTGTGCAGGTACTCGGTGACTTGTGCGTTATCTCCTACTGGATTGATACCTTGGTTCTCAAAACTAAGGGAAATACTTACGCTACTTTGCTGCATCACCCTTTCCTCTTCACGGGAAAACCAACGCAACCTCAAGAGGTAGCAGGTGTAGCCTGACAGCTGGTAGTGACGCGACGGAAAGTCCTCCACGTCAGTAGCCTAGGGTCCGCGGGATACTCTGGTGCGGAACCCGACGCTCAGGTGGAAGAAGAGGACCAAGTGCGGGAGTGTAGCCTCCCACATCTGGTCAACCGACACCATGGGGCATCATGGTCCTGGCTGGGTAGATCATAGAACGCGGTAGCTCACAAGATCGGACAAAGGGGTGCAACAGCGTCAGGGCACTGTAAAGGTGCTGACGGGTGGTGTACAACTCATGGCGAAGAGCTCGGTTAGCTCGATCCAGCCCATCAGCATGCAGAACCAGGTTCTGATGGTGGAAGGGCTCTCGGGTGATGGCGGAGTAGGCAGCAGTGTAGTATCCCTCTGCACCAACGTCGGATGCGATAGCAATGTGCCTGAAAGGGGAAGTGTCCAATGCCCGATACTCTCCACGAAGACGTGCCAGAGCAGCATAAGTAGCATTGTGGAGTGCCATATCAATGGTCACTCCAACACCATGAGCGGTGTGCAACACAGTAGTGGAGTCATACTCCCGAGAGTAGAGGTGGACGATGGCACTGTACTGCTCCTGGTTAAAGTCCTGGTACTGCTCGTACATGGTGTACTCAGGGTGCCAGCGATAACCCGGATAGGTCATCATCTCAGCAAGCACAACAGGTGATCCTGAGGCACCAATGGCCATCTGGGGCGCATGACCTGCCTCGCGGGTTCCATCTAAAAACAAAGATGTTACAATGGAGTCAAATGACAATGTGGGTATTAATCAAAATACTATTCTAAGGTATAACTATGGCTTATCTAACTTTGGGGTGAATGTGGTCACGGGATCCTAATGTTAGAGTTAGTAAATTCGTTTAACCCGAGTAGAAGAGACTTCAGAATCACAGAGTATAGATGAGGAATAAAAGATCCTAATACCACCCAATGGCGATGTGGGCCCATAAGCCGCACAACCATGTTAGTAAAAAGTTTTGCAATGACTAGACTCAACTTCGGCCAAGGAGTTTGGAAGGGGGATTCCTATAGGCAGTCGACTCTGATACCAACTTGTGATGCCCCCGATTGACCGTACACTAATCATGCATGCAAACATGTACGATCAAGATCAGGGACTCACGAGAAGATATCACAACACAACACTAAAAGTAAAGTAAGTCATACAAGCAACATATTACAAGCCATGGGCCTCGAGGGCTCAAATACAAGTGCTCAAACATAAACGAGTCAGCGGAAGCAACAATATCTGAGTAAAGACATAAGTTAGACAAGTTGACATAAGATGGCTAGCACAAACTGGGATACAGATCGAAAGAGGTACATGCCTCCTGCCTGGGATCCTCCTAAACTACTCCTGGTCGTCGGCGGCCTGAACGTAGTAGTAGGCACCCTCGGTGTAGTAGGGGTCGTCGTTAATGGTGGCGTCTGGCTCCTGGGCTCCAACATATGGTTGCGACGTCCTAGAAAATGGAAAGGGGAAAAGAGGGAGCAAAGCAACCGTGAGTACTCATCCAAAGTACTCGCAGGCAAGGATCTACACTACATATGCATGGGTATATGTGTAAAGGGTAATATCGGTGGACTGAACTGCAGAATGCCATAATAAGAGGGGGATAGCTAGTCCTAGCAAAGGATATGCTTCTGGCAGCCTCCATCTTGAAGCATATAGAAGAGAGTAGCTGGTAAGTTCACCAAGTATCATCGCATAGCATAATCCTACCCGGCGATCCTCCCCTCATTGCCCTGTGGAAAAGCGATCACCGGGTTGTCTCTGGAACTTGTCTGGGTGTGTTTTATGAAGTATCCGATTCTAGTTGTCATAAGGTCGAGGCACAACTTCGGGCCGTCCTTTTACCGAGGGACACGACTATTCGAATAGATAAATTTCCCTATAGGGGTGCACCACATTTCCCAACACGCTCGATCCCTCTGCTCGGACACACTTTCCTGGATCATGCCCAACCTCAGAAGATCAACACATCGCAACCCTACCTAGGCTAAACAGAGAGGTCAACCAGTCGGTCTAAATCCTGTGCGCGCAGGGGTCTGGGCCCATCGCCCATTGCACACCTGCACATTGCGATGGCGGCCGGTGAGCAGACCTAGCAACCTCCATTATAAAGGAAGTTGCATTACATGGTCAAACTCGGTGTGCGTCGCTCACTCGCCAACGTCAAGAAGGCTTGGCTGATACCACGACGTCGAGTGCCCATAACTGTTCCCGCATAGTTGGTTAGTGCGAATAGGCCAGTGGCTAGACTAAGATCAAATATCAAGATCTCGTTAAGCATGTTATTTTGAAGTAACCACGAACGCTGATCAGGACCAGGCCCACATGTATCCCAGGTGGTCACAACTTGCGCTGTCGCTCTGCCACAAAGTAACACTCGCGGGCCGTCGGGAACCCAGGTCCACCACTACCTGGATGGAGCCATCTGTCCTTTTAGCCCCCATATCCGAATCACTTGTGGGTACTCAACGAGCCAACCCGACTTTAGTCACCACTTGTATCATGTATAATATATATGTAAATATATACCTGTGATCACCTCCCGGGTAATCACGACCCGATAGTATAGCATGGCAGACAGACAAGAATGTAGGGCCACTGACGATAAACGAGCATCCTATACTAAGCATTTAGGATTGCAGGTAAAGGGAACAACAGTAGTAGCAAAGACAGGCTATGCAGCAGAATAGGATTAACCGAAAACAGTAACATGCTACAGTACTCTAATGCAAGCAGTAGAGAGTAGGAATATGCGATATCGGGTGATCAAGGGGGGGCTTGCCTGGTTGCTCTGTCAAGAAGGAGGGGTCGTCAACAACGTAGTCGGTCGGGGGAGCAGCGACGACGTCAGTCGCGTAGTCTACCAGAGAGAAGAGGGGGAACAAATAATGAATACAATGCAAACATATGCATAAGATGCATGACATGACATTTAGCGCTGCTAGGTATGCCCTAACGCGGTAGTATGTGATACTGACGAAGGGGGGAAACATTAGGGAAAGTATTCCCGGTGTTTGACGTTTTCAGACACATGAACCGGAGGTGAAATGTTGCATGTTCGCTATGCTAGGGACGTGTGGTGAACGAACGGACTGCCTATTCGGATTCGTCTCGTCATTCTGACTTCTGAGCAACTTTCATGTACAAAGTATTTTCATCCGAGCTATGGATTATTCTATATTAATTTTTAAGTTTTAATCATTTTCTAAATTATTATTATTAAATTAATTTGAAAATTAGCATTATTGTACCAGCATGACGTCAGCAGTCAACAGGGGTGTTGACTGGGTCAAACTGACATGTGGGCCCCATTGTCATTGACTATTTAACTAATTAACCAAGTTAATTAGTTTAATTAACAGATTAATTAGGTTAATTAATTAATTAATTAATTTAATTATTAATTATATTATATTTTCTTTTCTTTTTTTGTTCTAAATAGTACAGGGGCGTGGGCCCTTACTAGAAGTGGCCCAGGAGCCTTAGCGGGCTAACGGGCGCTGGGCGCCACGCGAAAACAAGGCGGGCGAACGCCTGAAGCCTGCCCGGGTCGGGGCGAGGCCGTGGCCACGGCTGGGCACAACACCGGCCAGTGATGGGCGCGGGCCACAGCGGATGCGTGGGACAGGCAACGGGATCGCACGCAGCGTGGCGGAGCCGGGGCAGCAGGTAGAAGGGCGAGTGGGGACGAACTGCGAGGCGCAGCGGCCGCACGCGCAGGCGGCGGCGGGCGCGGTGGGATGGCGAGGCCAGGGGCGCGTGTGCGAGCGCGGGTGCGCGAGCAGCCAGGGAGGCGCGGGAGGAGGCAGGCTCACGACCAGGGAAGGCAGAGCGGCGGAGGCGGCCATGGTGGCGCGCGCGGGACGGGGCGCGAGCGAGGCACGTCCACGGGCGCGAGGTGCGCGGCACCGCCGTGCAGCATTGCGCGGCCAGAGAAGGCGGGCGCGTGCCGCGATCAGAAGCGGGTGGTGTGGGCGCTGGGCGGCGGTGGAGTGCGCGGGACAAGGCGTGGCGAGGGAGAGAGAAGGAGAGGGGGAGCTCACGAGGGTCGTAGGGGAGTGGCAGTGGGGCACGGGGAGGAGGACGGGGACGATGACGTTGACGGAGGCGACGATGGCAATGGCGCCCGACGAGGAGTCGAGGAGAAGGAC
>NC_041381.1:209864954-209913602 GCF_002162155.2 Triticum dicoccoides | reverse complement strand
GAAGGACGACGAGGCCGCGTCAGGCGGTGTCGAGGCGGCGGGGATCGGCGACGGGGTTGGGGCACCGTGCCCCGATCCAGATCGGGCAGAGGGGAACGATAGGAGTGGGGGAGTGCGAGGGCGTCAGTTAGGGTTTCGGGGTAGTGGGAGGGATAATGGGGGAGTGGGGGTGGGGCGCGAATGGGCCACTTGGGGCAGCCTGGTCTGTGAGCTGGGCCGACTGGTCCAGTGGGGGGATTTCCTTTTGTGTTTTCTGTTTTGTTCTTTTCCTTTTTCTTATTTTTCTTTTCTTTACTGTTTTATTTTAGTTTCACATATATATATATATATATATCAGTTTTTTAAGTTATAAAGTAGTCCCTAATTTAGTATATGTAATAATGCCACATTCCGAACATTTTAGTTTTAATGTTTGAATTTTTTTGATGTTTGACAAAAATTCAAATTCAAATTTGAATCGTTTTGATCTAACATGAGATTAGCAAGAGTAACAGAGGTGATGTGGCATCATTACATGGGTTCACTATAGCATAATTATCCGGGCGTTACACATGTATCCTCGGGAGCGCTTTGCTTTATATAAGAGTTCGTCCAGGCTTGTCCTTTGCTACAAAAAGGATTGGGCCACTTTGCTGCATCTTAATTATTTCTATTACTTGTTACCCGTCGAATTATCTTATCACAGGTCTATCCATTACCGATAATTTCAGTGCTTGCAGAGAATACCTTGCTGAAAACCGCTTGTCATTTTCCTTCAGCTACTCGTTGGGTTCAATACTCTTACTTACCGAAAGGATTACGATAGATCCCCAATACTTGTGGGTCATCACTGACTAGGCCTAGTCGGCCTGCTGTGGGCTGACTAGGCCCAATCGGCCAGCAGCCGGCCGATGGTGTATTATTTTTGAAAATTATGTATCCGGCATAATCTTTATGCAAATTGATAAAAAATGTATTATTTATAAAAATAGCCATCGGGGATATTTTCAATGGGACAAAGAGGAGCTCGTGATTTTCAGGTCGGGCAAATGGGGAATCATGCAAGGATGACACGTTAATGTGTCTGACAAATCTTGTGCGGAAGACTTGGGCCCAGTTTTTTTGGGCGATTCTCCCAGAATCTTGAGAATCGACCCTTTACCCAGTTTCTTTCAGAATCTTATATCCATATTTTTTTAGGATTGTAAAAGAAATATGGGTTCAAGATTCTGGGAGAAGCTGGGTGAAGGATTGATTCTTAAGATTATGGGAGAATCGGCAAAAAAACTAGGCCTTGCAGTCTGGAATTTTTTTCCTGTTGCAACCCACGGGTATATGTGCTAGTAAATAAATAAACAACGAACCAACAAGAAAAAATGTCAATGAAAGGCCCACAAAAAGATGTGACATTTTTTTATTTTAGATATGGATAGACGGACCCTATTATTAACCGTGCGCTCACTCATCGAGAAATAAGAGATCCAGTAACTCCCGGGAGTCCTCAGCGATTTGGATTCCTGGCCGTTGGATCTGGCTGCTTGATGCGATCTGGGCCATTGGATCTTCCTCAGAAGTCACCTCAGCCGTCGGATCAGATTGAAACACTATTGCAATGAATAGTATTAGAACTAGGATGCCACCGCCTGTAATTCCCAGAGCCCGCCGAGGGCATTTTCGTCACTTCACGTGGTTGGAAAAGTCCCCAATAGTGTGGAGAGTGAGCACCGGGTCATTGCCCTCCACCTCCCACCTGGTCTCCTCTCTTCCCGCCTCCTCCCACGAAACCCTAGCCGCCGCGCCGTGCAGCCGCCGCCGCCGCGCCCTCCTCCTCCTTCCACCTCCTGGCCGGCGCCCAACCACCGCGCCCTCTCCTTCCCCCTACCGCCGGCCTCTCCCTAGGTGGCGGCCAGATCTGCCACAGCCACAGCCACGACGGGGGCTTCTGGATCCGCGCCGCCGTCGAGCTGGGCGCGACCATCAACCTCGGACCACACCGCCGCCACCATGGATGCACCATATCAAGGTCTCCTCCCCCGTCCCCTATGCTTCTTCTTCTTCTTCTCCTTCTCTCTCTCTCTCTCTCAATCCCTGATGTGTTTCGATTTGGTAGGCTTGGTTCTCTCCCTGATCATGATGCGTGTAGACACATGCACAAGTTAGGTCTTGTGATCTGTTTCAGGAACAACTACTGCTGCTAGCCTTGTAGTTAGTTATATCCTGTTCTTATGTATGATGTGTACCAGGTGCTTCGTAGGTAGTGTGTGTAACGAGCTTTTGTTGTCATGTACCTTTGGCTGGACCATTGCACTGGTTATGTAGATATATCCTTTTGAAGTTCTTATATCCTGGTGCACGAAAACCACACAGGCCTTTAGAATATGTATGTGAATTGTTTGACTATGGTCACCTGACCACTACTCCGTGGATGGTTGGTCCTTCTGCCATTAGGCAGGATATCTTTTGTTTTTCTCTACGAACTGCAGGTGCTTGAAATAAGTCAGCTGGTAGCCAGTTCTTCAATAAGAACAACTGAGACAGATTTGAAACATGTTTTAGACGTTTCAGAGGTGGTATATAGCAGTTCATTGTCCGTGTATATTTTACTGAGACTACAAATAAATTTTAAAGCTACTGATTTAGGCTGAGTAAGCAAAACATATAAACATGAATAAAGTAAATTATTCTTTTAGCAAATCAATGTGAGCTTTATTGATCCAGGGATTGTCTATAGGAATTGCAAGAAAATCATGAGGAATTTCTTTCAAGTCGAATGGCTGACAAAGAGCTTCAGGTTCATGGTTCACCAGGTTCTGCTGGCTCCACTAACAGTTGCCTACAAGCACTTGCACAGGTCAGCTGAGATACGTCTTGCACACCTACGAGTTGATTCTTCTAGGGATCTTTCTAAACGAACTTTCAGTTGCAATGCACAAATATGTTGCTAGATGAGGTTTAGAACTTAGTTGGCAGAAGCTGTTTTAAGATTAGTATATTGTAGTATTTCTCTGAGGGAATTCTGTGAATATTTGGTCATTGCCAACAAATCTAAAATAGAATGGAAGTGATTGTTTGGAATGGATATTACTCTGCTGCTCATGTCTGTTACTTTTCTTGCATACAATATTTTGCTTACATGTTTACTAATAAACTTCTCTGAGGACCCCTGCTGGAGACATACAGAGTTGAGGAATAATGCAAGTGAGTGGAGCTTGTTGAGTTGTTGCTCGCCTGATCATACATGATACGTCGAGTGTGAACTACCCATTCTCCGCCTCTCCTACAGTCTGTAACAAAAGCGTTAGGCCTGAGTGTGTGAGTCTGTGAGAGTAGATGGTAGGTCATTGGATATAAAAGGGGCCTTTAGTAGTCCATTTATCTTTCCAGAATGAAGTTGGAAGAGCACGAGCTCCTCTGCTCCACCCTTCGGATCCCTTCCTCTGTAGTATTTAGTTTCTTCGTTGTACGTTGTATTTAGTTAGTACTTTTCAGATGGCTTAACTCCCTTTCTCTGTAGTAATTGGAGCCCATAAGTGGAGGTGTTTGTTCCTCATATGCAACCTTATTATCCGATAGATAGATTGGGAAACACAGCAGGAGTTTGAGTTTATTTTCATTCAGCAGAACACAACAACAGTAGTAGACTCCCGTAAAAACCAGCAGTCGAACTGAACTAGAATACTGTGTGTATTTTAGCTTAAGCAATCTAGGATTCACTCCTGGATGTTAGAGCAACATATTTCAGAATGTAATTAATTAATGTTGCTTCCCACGAAGTATATTTCTTTTGTTTCAATAAGCATTATGCACAACTCGATGCTTGGTGCGACGTCGAGTTCATCTTATTATGTGAATATAGTGGTTGGCATGCTCAATTCGTCCTCATTGGCATCTGAACCTGAGGCTCTTGACTTACTCAAATGTTCTCCAGTCATTTCCCCCTCTCCTACAAATGTGATCAATTTGGCATGGGTATGCGTACAGTTGGAGGGCGTGTTCGGGAGCCCTCCCGCTTCTCAACTCCTCCACTCCACGTGAGGAGTGCAGCCGAACGATCCAAATCCTGGTTATGAGCGAGAGAAGCTGGCGAAACTTGCAGTGCAATTTTTGCGGAGTCGCGGAGCTGGCAAACTCGAGCTCCTCCAAAACAGCGAAGCAGGAGTTGCCAAGAATTACATCTAAGTGCCACCGCCAAGTGAGTTACCGGTTCGTTCGTTTATTGCAAATATTACAAATATGTGCCACCGCCAAGGCAGTTACCGGTTCGTTCGTTCGCCAGAGCAGGCTTCCCACGCGTAGATGGGCTGTCACGCCTAGTTGGGCCCTCCCGAGCTGCTATTTCTCATAGCTAGGTGGCTGGCGGCTTGTTTCAACGGCCAGAACGAGGAGCTACTCTACCGAACGATTTGTAACTCCAGGATTTTAACTGAGAAGCCGGCTGCTGGTTTTGGGCTATGGAGTTGAGGATTTTGAGGCTGTGGAGAGCTACCGAACACGCCCGGAATGAGGCACCATGGGAAGGATTCAAATCTCTAAGAAGTGTGCTAAATCAATAGTGCCAATCGGTTCAGTTTCAGCTTCAAAAACATTAGGTGGTTGAAAATGGCATTCTATATTTCTGCAACAAGGCTCCCTAAATATTCCCTATGTTCTAAACTGGATTCTGACAAGGGTAAAGATATATGAGACATCCCTCATTTTATTTTAAGACCATTACTTTTTTGCCTACCTCTCCTCATATAATCTCTAACATGGCCGGCTCTCTATTCTCTGTGGTTTAAGGTGTACACCCTGCTATTTGGTCAGAAGTTCGGGAGTTCATACTTGGTTGTTTGATCTCGAGAACACCTTTGATGACCACGAGCAAATTGGGCGAACCAGAAGGTACTCGACTCATTCTATGCTTTTCTTGACTGCAATTTCCATCAAGTAAACATATGATGTATTCACACTCCATTATAATCAATAAATGCCTTACTGTAAAGGACTCATTCATTTTGCGTTCATTAATCTTGAACTATAGATTAAATCTTTTTGCTGCATGTTAAGTTATGTGTGAAAGGATGATTAATATGAGGCACACATTCTTTGTTTTATGGATAATACATTAACTGCTGCATGTATATCATCACAAGCAAAAAATGTGTATTTTTGAACTTTTTTCCTAAAAAATATATTTTCTTATGTTCTTGTGTATTTACGTATGATGAGTGTGGGAGGGCTTATGGCTTTTATGGTGACGAGTCACGATTGTCGCTGATCTCCACTCCCGGTAATTTATTTTACACGGTCACCATCCCATCTATTGTTGTTATGTATGATCCAAGTAAAAGAGGCTTTTCCTGCATTGTTTATTTGTATTAGATGACCAGTACAGGAAGTTGTAGTAGCTTCCCCGTCCTTTTTAATGTAAATGATGGTAAGCACGAGTTAGGTTCTATGTCGACCGGCTGTGCATATTATCACAGCATGTGCTATGTTGGATCGTATCGATTTTACTGATGTAGTACATGATTTTATAGTTTTTTACTAGCACATATATATACATTTATTATTCTTTATACAAAAATAAACATATGTTGAAATCTACTGATAAATGGAAGTATGCACCTCTTGCTTACTAATATAGGATGCTATTTGCGTATCTGACCAACTTCGATTTAATTTCTGCATGTTCTTGCCTTGGTGACCTTAGTGCACAACCTTATACACTAATGGGAAGGAAATATAATACATAAAAACCTGTGAAAGACCTGGTGGACAATAATTTAGCATGCTTTATTGTGACATTTTAGTCGCCTTCTGCTTTATTGTGACTCTTTCTATTCATCCATTTAGGTACTTCTAGAACACGGACAATTTCCCTCAAGGTCAAGACCTCACATCAACGCTTCCAAGCCCCTGATGAGCCTGTTCCTTTTTTTTAAGTTTCTCAATGTCACTTCTATAGGTTTACTTGAGATGTTATGTTGCATATGTTGTGCTGAGGTTTTCCCACTTCCCTTTTAACTTCTCTGAAGTTGATCATCACATGTTTATGCAATTGGACCAAAGCGACGACATTACTTACAGCTTACCCGGTTAACATAACAGTTATGAACTAGGATGAACTTATACATGCAGAGAGAGAGAGAGAGAGAGGTTGTTTAAAGAATCCGGTGTCTTTGTGTTTGCCTACAGAATTCAATATTTGTTCATGCGGTGATCCTCGGCCTCTCTCTCTCTCTCTCTATGTGTGTGTGTGTGTGTCCTGACTCTTTGTGCCTGTGTTGACCCTTTGTTTGTCCATGCGATTTTACTGTGGACTACTCTTTCTAATTTGGCATGTAGATAGGGTCATTTTTAGATATTCTATAGGGTGATTAATGTTGTTGCAGCGCTGGATGGCATGTAGCAGTGCTGGATCCGGTGGCCAGCCGTCGCCGTTGCCTGTCCTCTTTGATGCGAGATCCACGCTGCTCCACTCAGTCCAGGTTCACCCCCCCCTCTCTCTCTCTCTCCCTCCCTCCCTCCCTCTCTCCCTCTCTCTCTGACCGCTGCTACATCCATCGTTTTGGCTTGCAGGTTGCCGGCATCATGGAGCTTGATAATGTTTCCGGCCGGTTCGTCACATAACTTGCAGTCCAGGTCATTGACATATTCGGGTTCTAGGTCACAGAAACAAAATTTGGAGTTATTTTATCTGGCTCAAAATGTTTTGGCTCAGCAATTTGCTGCATTAGATATCTTTTTGTGCTTTTTTTTGTGAATTCTACAATTTGGATTTTTTTTCAAAACTATCATGTTTTTTGTAGCAATTTCGGAAACTATAGGACGTAATGCAAAAAAACCAAAACTAGTAGCCCGTCGGCCATTCTTTGGCCGAAGTAGTACTTTTCGGCCACAGCTAGGCCGAAATAGTACTTTTCGGCCACAGCTAGGCCGAAGCAGTACTTTTCGGCCAGAGCTAGGCCGAAGTAGTACTTTTTGGTCAGAGCTAGGCCAAAGTAGTACTTTTCGGCCACACTTAGACCGAAATAGACTTTTTGGTCAAGTCTAGGCCGAAAAGTCACTTTTTGGTCATCCTTAGGCCGAAGTTGCATGGCTCATGCTGAATTGTATTTTGTTGCCACCCGTTTCCCGCCCACCCCTTCCCGCCACCCGTTTCCCGCCAACCCCTTCCT
This sequence comes from Triticum dicoccoides, assembly GCF_002162155.2. Taxonomy (NCBI): domain Eukaryota; kingdom Viridiplantae; phylum Streptophyta; class Magnoliopsida; order Poales; family Poaceae; genus Triticum; species Triticum dicoccoides. The sequence continues at coordinate 209,906,463 of NC_041381.1, read as the reverse complement.
GCCTTATTTTCCCGCCAATCCGTTCCCGCCTTATTTTCCCGCCAATCCCTTCCCGCTCATCTCAGGGTGAAAAGTACGATCGATGGGAAAATAAGGCGGGAAGGAATTGGCGGGAACGGATTGGCGGGAAAATAAGGCGGGAAGGGGTTGGCGGGAAACGGGTGGCGGGAAGGGGTGGGCGGGAAACGGGTGGCAACAAAATACAATTCAGCATGAGCCATGCAACTTCGGCCTAGGGATGACCAAAAAGTGACTTTTCGGCCTAGACTTGACCAAAGTCTATTTCAGTCTAAGTGTGGCCGAAAAGTACTACTTTGGCCTAGCTCTGGCCAAAAAGTACTGCTTCGGCCTAGCTGTGGCCGAAAAGTACTATTTCGGCCTAGCTGTGGCCGAAAAGTACTACTTCGGCCAAAGAATGGCCGACGGGCTACTAGTTTTGGTTTTTTTGCATTACGTCCTATAGTTTTCGAAATTGCTGCAAAAAACATGATAGTTTTGAAAAAAAATCTACAATTTGTAGCATTGAGCTAAACTGACATTCGTTTTAGTTAACTTACATTCCTGGATGTTTTTAAACTGATATTATTTCCATAAGTTCAGGTTTATACTTGGCTTTATCAGAATTGAGAATATGCAGAACATGTGTTGGAGAAGTGCCCATTTGGTTTTATGAAATAATATTCATGTTGATTGCATTTTGTTATAGAAACGCGCAAAGAAACTAATGTTTGATCATGTCGTTGAGAGGCTCTGTTATGATAGTTCTTTGACAAAGTGGTCACATTCCACATAAAGAAGAACCCGTAGTACCATGTTTTACCATCTCTATCGCCACTCTGTTTGGCTTTTGCTTTCTTTTTATTTTCCTGCTCTGAGTACTCGCCCCCTCATGTTGTACATGTAAATGTTTGTTCTTTCTTTTGAACTAAAAAATCTGAATATATAAGCTGAACCATGCTTCCTACAAACTTGATTATTATCTGTTTGAGAATATCGTTGGGACCGGCACCCCGCGCCAAGGCGTGATACCAATCTAGTTATAGAGGTTGATGATGCCTCCTGGTGAACTTAATATCTCTCGACAGCTCCGACGGCTCAGATCTCCACCATGGCCTTCCGACGGATAGAAACCGTGCCCGAAGGAAGGGCACGTGTCGGCTGCAAGACCAAGGTTCCCGTTCAATTCCAGATAAGAGTACGATACGATCCGAGTTGTACTACCATCTGCCGTGGCGAAAGCGAAACACAGCGAGAGGCGTAGAGTAGCACGCACGCCGCCGCCGCCGCCCTCTTCGTCTTCTCCACTGCTAACCCAACAGACGACGGAACCCAAATCGCGCAAATTCCAATCCGGCCTCCAACAAGCAACCCCGCAGAAGCTCTGCCCGTTGGTGTGTCTCCTTGGTTCCTCGCGCCCGATTCTCCCCGATCCGGAGCAAGCAAGCGTGGCCGCGTGCCCCGCCTTGCCGCAGATCGGGGAGTTAAGAGAACCCCAGGCAAGACCAGATCGGCAGCGGTTGCGGTTGTTGTTGCGGCTGACGGAGAGATGGCCGGGGGAAGGAACAGGAGAGGGGCCGGCGCCGAGGAGCTGAGGATCGGCAGCGGCAACGTGTTTGCGGCGCTCGAGACGCTCAAGAAGAAGAAGCCAGCGGCAGCCGAGAAGAAGCAGGCGCCGGTGGTGGAAAAGCCGGAGGTGTTCTGGGCGCCCGCGCCGCTCACGGCCAAGTCCTGGGCCGACGTTGAGGACGATGACGATGACGACTACTTCGCCACCACCGCCCCGCTGTGCCCCGTGCGGGAGGCCCAGGGGGACGACGCTGATGCCGGCCACGAGGACGACAAGGAGCACTCTGCCCTTGAACAGGTCCACCTCGCTTCTCCCACTGCTCGCTTGCGTCCCCTTCTTTATCTCTGCTCCTATAAAGACCAAACCTAAGTTGGACCTAAGTTGGAGTTGGTGATGATGGTGTGCCTGCCATCTATCACCAATAGCCGCCGGATCTGGATCTGACGCATACAAAGCAAACTGCTGCAGTTTTGCAAAAAGATGCACGCACTTGTTTTCATATTTACAAACCATTCCTTGTCTCTCACAATCAGCCTTATCTCTTCCTAAAACATCCAGAAGGTCATGGAACAATCTGGTGTAATGACCGCTGCCAGCGCCGTTCACCCCCAATCTTGGTGTTCCGTGAAATGCACGGGTATCTTACTAGTATTCTTTATATGCATGTTTAGTTGTTTGCATATGTGATGTCTCTGGACTACGACGATTCAGCGACACCTCAACATTGCGATACTCTCTTCATGTGCCGGTTTATTTGTGTTCTGTATGCATGGCATGATGTAATGCCGTGGGAACAAGTGGTATTGGGGTCTCCAGGATAGAAATTCACACCATGAGCCAATTTTTGTCTGTCGTCTTCGGGGCATCAATAAGCTCTGCGGCGTCACGCACTGCATTCGCGGGTAGGACGGTTGACTGCTATGGACAATTTATCGTTGCATGAAATGTGATTTGACCATTTTTTCCGTTACCGGAATGTTTTGAGATCGTTGGCACGCTCTATTTATGAAGGCTTAAATTTGCTGTTCACGAGGTTGCCAATTTAGGTAATGTTATTGCACGGGTATTTGACGTGTGAGGATATGGCGATATGTAACTAGAATTAGTTTATTTATGGCGTACTTGATATTGGTGGCACCGATAGTATAATGCTAGCTGGCCTAGCCTGTATTGAATCGGGAAGAACAATAATGCAAATAATTAAGTTAAAAAAAACATATGTCCTGACTGCAATAAGAGAACTGAGTACAACTTACTAGTGGCATATTTCAAAGAATATTTATGTTAGGCTAACAGTCTTTGGGCAATCAGGTTGAAGTTAAAGATAGATTTGGATGTGTGAGGATTTACCTGGCATAATTAGCACGGAATCACGTGCCTACATTCGGTGTATGCCTTCAGCATACTCTTCATATGGAATCAGACAAACAATACTGCAAATAATTAAGTGGGAAACAACTAGGTTGTATAATTGAACTACTAAATGACCCATATCAAATAATACTGATGTCAGAGTCCTTCTGTAATCAGGTGGAATCTACATATATATTTGGATGGTGGCATTACTACCACTTGCCTGTTTGGGTATGTGCCATAGAAGCGTTTTTGGGCATGTGTGATTTTTTGATTGATAAGGGGTGTCTGGCCATAGTTATTCCTAGGTTCTAGCTCAAAATGATACATTTGTTTTCTTTCCAGATTTGGTCTTACTTATTCTCATTTTATTTACTCCAGAAATCTAGCTGGTGTTCTGCCTTCCTTTGAATTAAAGGAAACAGGGTGAAAAAAAAACTGCAAGCAATTGTCACTCATGTCGGGAAACAATGCCGGCAGCCATGGCTTATTTTTTTTCCTTTAGCATTTGCTTCTGGTTTTGGGTCCAACCAATGATAAAAAAAGGGAAGGGCTGCTAGGTGTGTGCTTAAGCTTGTGCCTAGGCGCTAGGTGTTAGCAGAATGCCTGACCTTAAGCTTAAAGTGTGCTTAGGCGAGATATGCACTGGGCAGAGGCAATTCTAGGAATTTAAGCCCAGTTTTTTTTACCGTGAGTCTAATCAAGGATATATTTCATCGTAGCCCACAATGGCCCAGTACCCGGTCCGGGGCTTGGCAAATTCCCTGCTCTGCCTGACTCAATTGTGACATGGGATCATTCGTACATGATGTTGACTTGTGCTGTGGACGGCATCCTGCATCTTTATTTAAGTTTTAATAAGTTCTACAGAACTGGATTTTTGTTGTATAAGATATTCCTCTTTATCTTTATATGGATACAGTGATTCTATGGGGTTATTACTTAGTAAGTCTATTTTGTACATGTTGACTTGTAGAATACTCTTAGTATCAGAAGAAGCGACTTTACTGGGCTGTACCTCCGGAAAAATCTGAATTCAAGGTCATGTTATTGTGATTTGTGAGCAATTCCAACTACCTGAAAACAGAAAAAGTACTTCAATTGATCTGTTTTATTTAGCTTCCTCCATATCTTGTGGTGTTAGCTTTAGATTCTAGGTTTCATGATGAGTGAAATTGGGAGTGCTGCTCCTACATTCGAGAATTTTTTTAGATTTCAGGTCAAATTGAATGGGATCACACAAAACATCTACTGCTCTGAAGTACAATATAGTATGTGCCCTTTATATTTTGTAGTGTTAAGTGTTAACTCTCCATATGCCAATTGTATACTGCAGGAAATTGAGAGTGAAGATGATAGCCTTGATGATGAGGTTGATGCTGCTGCTGAGGATGAACATGAAGCAGGAGATGCTGTCCCTTCTGAGCCGGCAGTTCAGAAAGCTGTAGCTCCACTAGTACCTCCTAAAGATACCGAAAGACAGCTCTCCAAGAAGGAGTTAAAGAAAAAGGAGTTGGAAGAGCTTGATGCTGTATTGGCTGAGTTGGGAATTTCATATGAATCAAGTAATGCTACTCAAGATGAAACAAATGGTAAGTAAAAATATCTTCTTCTTGCCATTAAATTTTTCCAGAAGAAACATTCTGTGAAAATTGAGCATACCTAGATATGTTTTTATATTGGTAACTGTTATGCTGTTAATATTTTGTGACTTCTTTTGTAAGGCCTGAAGACGGTGATTCTGAAGGTTTATTAAGCATTGTGTTCACATGTTGAGCATATTTTGCAGACAAGGAAGGTATGGGCCAGGCTGCTGAAGCAGGGAAAAAGGAAGATGCATCCGCTCCTCTGGAGAGTAAGACCTCCAAGAAGAAGAAAGCTAAGAAAGACAAGTCTTCAAAGGAGGCAGAAGAAACACTGGATCAGAACAATGTGGTCGACAATGCTGCTGGTGTAGAACCTGATGAAGATGTTGCTTCAGTGGATGTCAAGGAGCGCATAAAGAAAATAGCATCAATGAAGAAAAAGAAATCGAGCAAAGAGATGGACGCAGCAGCAAAGATTGCAGCATCTGAGGCGGCCGCTAGGAGAGCAAAGCTTGTGGCAGCGAAGAAGAAAGACAAGAACCACTATAATCAGCAGCCCCTGCGGTGAATTACTGCTCAGATTATGCAATTCCTTAGATACTGTGCGCCTCCACTAGGAGGAGGCCACCCTCTGGTGCGCATCTTGGAATTCTCTATAGATGGACTTGTTGTGTGCTGAGCTCTGAATTGTTCATGACAGAAACCCTTTTGAATACTCCCTTCGTGGTGAAATACTTGTCAGCGAAATGGCTAGACATATTTTAGTTCTAGATACACCCATCTTTATCCATTTATGCGACAAGTATTTTCGGACCGAGGGAGTACATGGTAAATGTGGGTATTTCGTACTACATGTTTTGTTTTGTGGTTGCTTGCGTTGGTTTGCTGATTTGCTTTGATTTTGCTTCTTGTTTTGATTTTTCTTGAACGGAATCTGGTACACTCCCTAATAGTGTGCGTCAGGTTGAGTTATTTCTACTGATTTTTTTCTTCTGTACAATTCATCCAGTGGTTTTTTGTTGTTGGAAAGGCCTTGATAGCTAGCTTTATTGAAACAGGCAAGCTAAAACTCAGTCTGTCAAGTCTCCCAGTCGACTGCGCTGGCCATTAGATTTCTTTGCTGCTATAAGATATGTGCACTGTTACGTTTCGTGTGAACAGCCCACAACGCCTGGGGATGGGCTCCTTTGCATTTGTTTTTTCTATCGTGGCTTTTTTTAACATAGTAGACGCAAACGCTCATATACATGTGGATACACTCACCTCTATAAACGCACACATACATCCCATATCCGTATGAGCACCTTCGAAAAACTGAGCCGGCTATCATCTTGAAATTTGTGAAGTCACCGTAGGCACCTCATCGTCGAACAGAGCGTCGAGATTTTAATCGAAGTCCCAAAATAGGATATTAGTTCTTTCTCTTGTTCTTGATGATATTGTAATGGAATGACAAACCTATTTCTTTGCTTTTTTGCCAACAAATCTGAATTATCTTAAAAAATAGAAGGATAGATAAAATTCCAACTGTTTCGATCCGACGTTGAATAATCAAGAATTTTCCTATCTTTTTACCATATTTCTGATGGGCTGGGGATACCACAGTCCTTCTAACCATCCAACCATACACAGGTTGATTCGCTGTTTTTTTGTCGTGGCTGGGGTTCACGTTACGGGGGTCTGGCCAGGGGCTTGTTGGTCTTTCCCTTGTTAGTCGGTCTTTTCTTTTTTGTTGGGCTGCCATTTTTATTTTTATTTGTTCTACAATTTCTATTTACTCTTATCTAGTTTCTTAAAAAAATTACTCTATTCTATATGTTTGTTTTTCCTTCCTATTTTTCATTTTCTCATGTATTTTTGTGCTTTTGTATCTTTTATTTTCTAGAAATAGTATTCTTTTTTTATATTGTTTTGATAATTTATCTTTTTTCTTTTGGCTAAATCCCAGCCGACGGAGACTTCACGAAGTCTCGGTTGGATCATTCAATGATTTAGGATTTGTATAATTGTAGTGTTTTGTATCATTTCAACCTGTTAATGCGCGCTACCAGCCCTGTGACGCCTGGATAACTAAGCTACAGTAATACCCTGCTAATGATGCCACGTCACCATGATCCCTATTGCTAATCTCGCGTTAGTTGAGAACCGATTCAAATTCAAATTTGAAGTAAAGGCAAACATCAATTTTTTTCCAAACATTAAAACTAAAATGTTCGAGAGGTGACATATAATGCATAAGTAATTATGGTGATGAAGCCACATTTGTATAAAATATGCAAATGCTCCAGAATAACTAAAACATTGGCTATAACAATTAAATTAGTGCCTTTTGTAAATATTAAATTGTTAAACTATTTTATTTGGGGCCCCAACCTTTTTGTGGCAGAGGGCTAGACCATGACACTAATTTAGGAGTTAAATAAAGTATTTTATAAGACTATACTAAATCAAAAACTAAGGTAAAATAGAAAAGGAAAATAAGTAAAAAGAAAAAACACACAAATAAACAAAAACCAAAAGACATAAAAAGACCCCCCCTGCTGGGCTGTAACCCAGCTGGCCACCAGGCCAGCAACCGGCCGGCCCAGCCCCTGGCCTATACCACCTGGGGCACCGAACCCTAGCCCCACGACCACCACTCCCTCCCACTCGTTCGTTCCCCTCCCCCCGATCCAGATCTGGATCGGGGCTCGACGTCGGTCCCCGCCGCCCGACCTGCTCGACGCCGGCGCCGCATCACCACCGCTTGGAGGACCTTCCCGCCGTCGCCGTTCATCGGGGCAACCTCACCGAAGCTCCTCTGCCTCGACCCCGCCGTCTCCGGTCAATAACCAATAGCGGGACCTGGATGCCCATATTGGCTCCTACATATTCTACGAAGATCTTTATCGGTCAGACCGCATAACAACATACGTTGTTCCCTTTGTCATTGGTATGTTACTTGCCCGAGATTCGATCGTCGGTATCCAATACCTAGTTTAATCTCGTTACCGGCAAGTCTCTTTACTCGTTCCGTAATACATCATCTCACAACTACCATATTAGTTGTAATGCTTGCAAGGCTTATGTGATGTGTATTACCGAGAGGGCCCAGAGATACCTCTCCGACAATCGGAGTGACAAAACCTAATCTCGAAATACGCCAACCCAACATGTACCATTGGAGACACCTGTAGTACTCCTTTATAATCACCCAGTTACGTTGTGACGTTTGGTAGTACCCAAAGTTTTCCTCCGGTAAACGGGAGTTGCATAATCTCATAGTTATAGGAACATGTATATGTCATGAAGAAAGCAATAGCAACATACTAAACGACCGGGTGCTAAGCTAATGGAATGGGTCATGTCAATCAGATCATTCAACTAATGATGTGACCTCGTTAATCAAATAACAACTCATTGTTCATGGTTAGGAAACATAACCATCTTTGATTAACGAGCTAGTCAAGTAGAGGCATACTAGTGACACTTTGTTTGTCTATTTATTCACACATGTATTATGTTTCCGGTTAATACAATTCTAGCATGAATAATAAACATTTATCATGATTATAAGGAAATAAATAATAACTTTATTATTGCCTCTAGGGCATATTTCCTTCAGTCTCCCACTTGCACTAGAGTCAATAATCTAGATCACATCACCATGTGATTAACATCGATAGTTCACATCATCATGTGATTAACACCCATAGTTCACATCGCCATGTGACCAACACCCAAAGGGTTTACTAGATTCAGTGATCTAGTTCACATCGCTATGTGATTAACACCCAAGGAGTACTAAGGTGTGATCATGTTTTGCTTGTGAGAGAATCTTAGTCAACGGGTCTTCCACATTCAGATCCGCATGTATTTTGCAAATTTCTATGTCAACAATTCTCTGCATGGAGCTACTCTAGGTAATTGCTCCGACTTTCAATATGTATCTAGACCGAGACTTAGAGACATCTAGATTAGTGTCAAACTTGCATCGGCGTAACCCTTTACGATGAACCTTTTTTTTCACTTCCATAATCGAGAAACATATCCTTATTCCACTAAGGATAATTTTGACCGCTGTCCAGTGATCTACTCCTAGATCACTATCGTACTCCCTTGCCAAACTCAGTGGTAGGGCATACAATAGATCTGGTATACAGCATGTCATACTTTATAGAACCTATGACTGAGGCATAGGGAATGACTTTCATTATCTTTCTATCTTCTACCGTGGTCGGGCTTTGAGTCTTACTCAACTTCACACCTTGTAATACAGGCAAGAACTCTTTCTTTGACTGCTCTATTTTGAACTACTTCAAAATCTTGTCAAGGTATGTACTCATTGAAAAAACTTATCAAGCATCTTGATCTATCTCTATAGATCTTAAAGCTCAATATGTAAGCAACTTCACCAAAGTCTTTCTTTGAAAAACTCCTTTCAAACACTCCGTTATGCTTTGCAGAATAATTCTACATTATTTCTGATCAACAATATGTCATTCACATATACTTATCAGAAATGCTGTAGTGCTCCCACTCACTTTCTTGTAAATACAGGCTTCACTGCAAGTCTGTATAAAACTATATGCTTTGATCAACTTATCAAAGCATATATTCCAACTCCGAGATTCTTGCACCAGTCCATAGATGGATCGCTGGAGCTTGCATATTTAGTCAACACCTTTAGGATCGACAAAACCTTCTAGTTGCATCGTATAAAACTCTTCTTTAGTAAATCCATTAAGGAATGCAGTTTTGTTTGTCCATTTGCCAGATTTCATAAAACGCGGCAATTGTTAACATGATTCGGACAAACTTAAGCATAGATACGAGTGAGAAACTCTCATCGTAGTCAACACCTTGAACTTGTCGAAAACCTTTTGCGACAATTCTAGCTTTGTAGATAGTAACACTACTATCAGCATCCGTCTTCCTCTTGAAGATCCATTTATTTTCTATGGCTTGCCGATCATCGGGCAAATCCATCAAAGTCCATACTTTTTTCTCATACATGGATCATATCTCAGATTTCATGGCCTCAAACCATTTCACGGAATCTGGGCTCATCATCGCTTCCTCATAGTTCGTAGGTTCATCATGATCTAGTAGCATGACTTCCAGAGAAGGATTACCATACCACTCTGGCGCGGATCTTACTCTGGTTGATCTACAAGGTTCAGTAGTATCTTGTTCTAAAGTTTCATGATCATCATCATTATCTTCCTCACTAACTGGTGTAGGTGTCACAGAAACAGTTTTCTGTGATGTACTACTTTCCAATAAGGGAGCAGGTACAGTTACCTCATCAAGTTCTACTTTCCTCCCACTCACTTCTTTCGAGAGAAACTCCTTCTCCAGAAAAACTCCGAATTTAGCAACAAAAGTCTTGCCTTCGGATTTGTGATAGAAGGTGTACCCAATAGTCTCCTTTGGGTATCCTATGAAGACATATTTCTCCGATTTGGGTTCGAGCTTATCAGGATGAAACTTTTTTCATATAAGCATCGCAACCCCAAACTTTTAAGAAACGACAGCTTAGGTTTCTTGCCAAACCATAGTTCACACGGTGTCGTCTCAACGGATTTAGATGGTGCCCTATTTAACGTGAATGCAGCTGTCTCTAATGCATAACCCCAAACGATACTGGTAGATCGGTAAGAGACATCATAGATTGCACTATATCCGATAAAGTACGATTATGACGTTCGGACACACCATTATGCTGTGGTGTTCCATGTGGCATGAGTTTGTGAAACTATTCCACATTGTTTTAATTGAAGACCAAACTCGTAACTCAAATATTTTACCTCTGCGATCATATCGTAGAAACTTTTATTTTCTTGTCACGATGATTTTCCATGTCACTCTGAAATTCTTTGAACTTTTCAAATGTTTCAGACTTATGTTTCATCAAGTAGATATCCCCATATCTGCTCAAATCATCTGTGAAGGTCGGAAAATAATGATACCTGCTGCAAGCCTTAATATTCATCGGACCACATACATCAGTATGTATGATTTCCAACAAATCTGTTGCTTGCTTCATTGTTCCGAAGAACGGCATTTTAGTCATCTTGCCCAAGAGGCATGGTTCGCAAGCATCAAGTGATTCATAATCAAGTGATTCCAAAATCCCATCAGCATGGAGTTTCTTCATGCGCTTTACACCAATATGACCTAAACAGCAGTGCTACAAATAAGTTGCACTATCATTATTAACTTTGCATCTTTTGGTTTCAATATTATGATTATGTGTATCACTACGATCGAGATCCAACGAACTATTTTCATTGGGTGTGTAACCATATAAGGTTTTATTCATGTAAACAGAACAACAATTTATTCTCTTACTTAAATGAATAACCGTATCACAATAAACATGATCAAATCATATTCATGCTTAACGCAAACACCAAATAACACTTATTCAGGTTCAACACTAATCCCGAAAGTATAGGGAGTGTGCGATGATGATCATATCAATCTTGGAACCACTTCCAACACACATCGTCACTTCACCCTTAACTAGTCTCTGTTTATTCTGCAACTCCCGTTTCGAGTTACTAATCTTAGCAACTGAACTAGTATCAAACACTAAGGGGTTGCTATAAACACTAGTAAAGTACACATCAATAACATGTATATCAAATATAATTATGTTCACTTTGCCATCCTTCTTATCTGCCAATCACTTGAGGTAGTTCCGCTTCCAGTGACCAGTCCCTTTGCAGTAGAAACACTCAGTCTCAGGCTTAGGACCAGACTTGGGCTTCTTCACTTGAGCAGCAACTTGCTTGCTGTTCTTCTTGAAGTTCCCCTTCTTCCCTCTGCCCTTTTCTTGAAACTAGTGATCTTGTCAACCATCAACACTTGATGTTTTTCTTGATTTCTACCTTCGTTGATTTCAGCATCACGAAGAGCTTGGGAGTTGTTTCCGTTATCCCTTGCATATTATAGTTCATCACGAAGTTCTACTAACTTGGTGATGGTGACTAGAGAATTCTGTCAATCACTATCTTATCTGGAAGATTAACTCCCACTTGATTCAAGCGATTGTAGTACCCAGACAATCTGAGCACATGCTCACTAGTTGAGCGATTCTCCTCTATCTTTTAGCTATAGAACTTGTTGGAGATTTCATATCTCTCAACTCGGGTATTTGCTTGAAACATTAACTTCAACTCCTGGAACATCTTATATGGTCCATGACGTTCAAAACGTCTTTGAAGTCCCGATTCTAAGCCGTTAAGCATGGTGCACTAAACTATCAAGTAGTCATCATATTGAGCTAGCCAAACATTCATAACATCCGCATTTGCTCCTGCAATAGGTCTGTCACCTAGCGGTGCATCAAGGACATAATTCTTCTGTGCAGCAATGAGGATAAACCTCAGATCACGGATCCAATCCGCATCATTGCTACTAACATCTTTCAACACAATTTTCTCTAGGAACATATCAAAATAAACATATGAAAGCAACAACGCGAGCTATTGATCTACAACATAGATATGCTAATACTACCAGGACTAAGTTCATGATAAATTAAAGTTCAATTAATCATATTACTTAAGAACTCCCACTTAGATAGACATCCCTCTAATCCTCTAAGTGATCACGTGATCCAAATCAACTAAACCATGTCCGATCATCACGTGAGATGGAGTAGTTTCATCGGTGAACATCATTATGTTGATCATATCTACTATATGATTCACGCTCGACCTTTCGGTCTCCGTGTTCCGAGGCCATATCTGTATATGCTAGGCTCGTCAAGTTTAACCTGAGTATTCCGCGTGTGCAACTGTTTTGCACCCGTTGTATTTGAACGTAGAGCCTATCACACCCGATCATCACGTGGTGTCTCAGCACGAAGAACTTTCACAACGGTGCATACTCAGGGAGAACACTTCTTGATAATTAGTGAGAGATCATCTTAAAATGCTACCGTCAACCAAAGCAAGATAAGATGCAAAAAAAGATAAACATCACATGCAATCAATATAAGTGATATGATATGGCCATCATCATCTTGTGCCTGTGATCTCCATCTCCGAAGCACCGTCATGATCACCATCGTCACCGGCGCGACACCTTGATCTCCATCGTAGCATCATTGTCGTCTCGCCAATCTTATGCTTCCACGACTATCGCTACCGCTTAGTGATAAAGTAAAGCATTACATCGCGATTGCATTGCATACAATAAAGCGACAACCATATGGCTCCTGCCAGTTGCCGATAACTCGGTTACAAAACATGATCATCTCATACAATAAAATTCAACATCATGTCTTGACCATATCACATCACAACATGCCCTGCAAAAACAAGATAGACGTCCTCTACTTTGTTGTTGCAAGTTTTACGTGGCTGCTACGGGCTTTAAGCAAGAACCAATCTCACCTACGCATCAAAACCACAACGATAGTTTGTCAAATAGACTCCGTTTTAACCTTCGCAAGGACCGGGCGTAGCCACACTCGGTTCAACTAAAGTTGGAGAGACAGTCGCCCGCAAGCCATCTATGTGCAAAGCGCGTCGAGGGAACCGGTCTCGCGTAAGCGTACGCGCAAGGTTGGTCCGGGTTGTCTCGTCCAACAATACCGCCGAACCAAAGTATGACATGCTGGTAGGCAGTATGACTTGTATCGTCCACAACTCACTTGTGTTCTACTCGTGCAAATAACATCAAACCATAAAACCTGGCTCTGATACCACTGTTGGGGAACGTAGTAATTTCAAAAAATTTCCTACGCACACGCAAGATCATGGTGATGCATAGCAACGAGAGAGGAGAGTGTTGTCTACGTACCCACGCAGACCGACTGCGGAAGCGTTGACGCAACATAGAGGAAGTAGTCGTACGTCTTCCCGATCCGACCGATCGAAGTACCGTTACTCCGGCACCTCCAAGTTCTTAGCACACATACAGCTCGATGACGATCCCCGGGCTCCGATCCAGCAAAGCTTCGGGGAGGAGTTCCGTCAGCACGACGGCGTGGTGACGATCTTGATGTTCTACCGTCGCAGGGCTTCGCCTAAGCATCGCTACGATATGACCGAGGTGGAATATGGTGGAGGGGGGCACCACACACGGCTAAGGAACGATCACGAAGATCAACTTGTGTTTCTAGAGGTGCCCCCTGCCTCCGTATATAAAGGAGCCAAGGGGGAGAGGTGCGCCGGCCAAGAGGAGGGCGCAGGAGGAGTCCTACTCCTACCGGGAGTAGGACTCCCCCCCAATCCTATTCCAATTAGGATTCCCAAGGGGGAAAGAGGGAGAGGGGTGGCCGGCCACCTCTCCTAGTCCTAATAGGACTAGGGGAGGGGGGGAGGCACGCAGCCCTTATGGGCAGCCCTTTCACCTTTCCACTAAGGCCCAATAAGGCCCATATGACTCCCGGGGGGTTCCGGTAACCTCCCGGTAATCCGGTAAAATCCTGATTTCACCCGGAACACTTCCGATGTCCAAACATAGGCTTCCAATATATCAATCTTTATGTATCGACCATTTCGAGACTCCTCGTCATGTCCGTGATCACATCCGGGACTCCGAACAACCTTCGGTACATCAAAATGCATAAACTCATAATAACTGTCATCGTAACGTTAAGCGTGCGGACCCTACGGTTCAAGAACAATGTAGACATGACCGAGACACGTCTCCAGTCAATAACCAATAGCGGGACCTGGATGCCCATATTGGCTCCTACATATTCTACAAAGATCTTTATCGGTCAGACCGCATAACAACATACATTGTTCCCTTTGTCATTGGTAGTTACTTGCCCGAGATTCGATCGTCGGTATCCAATACCTAGTTTAATCTCGTTACCGGCAAGTCTCTTTACTCGTTCCGTAATACATCATCTCACAACTACCATATTAGTTGTAATGCTTGCAAGGCTTATGTGATGTGTATTACCGAGAGGGCCCAGAGATACCTCTACGACAATCGGAGTGACAAAACCTAATCTCGAAATACGCCAACCCAACATGTACCATTGGAGACACCTGTAGTACTCCTTTATAATCACCCAGTTACGTTGTGATGTTTGGTAGTACCCAAAGTGTTCCTCCGGTAAACGGGAGTTGCATAATCTCATAGTTATAGGAACATGTATATGTCATGAAGAAAGCAATAGCAACATACTAAACGATCAGGTGCTAAGCTGATGGAATGGGTCATGTCAATCAGATCATTCAACTAATGATGTGACCTCGTTAATCAAATAACAACTCATTGTTCATGGTTAGGAAACATAACCATCTTTGATTAACGAGCTAGTCAAGTAGAGGCATACTAGTGACACTTTGTTTGTCTATTTATTCACACATGTATTATGTTTCCGGTTAATACAATTCTAGCATGAATAATAAACATTTATCATGATTATAAGGAAATAAATAATAACTTTATTATTGCCTCTAGGGCATATTTCCTTCAACTAGATACCTGAACATTGGAGTACCAAGCTTCACCGGGACCTACATCGCCACTTTACCTGAAGAGGAGCGCTGGATGATTCAAGTTCAAGTTCCAGGAAGGACGTTCATGCCCGTTACTGAGCCCATAGAGTTTGTCTTTGATGCACCAACCTGGAGTCTAGGAAAGAGCATGGCAGCCCACATCACCATGGGACGCATTGGAGAAGTTTACCAAAAGGATCTTAAGGATACTATTTACCAGATTTATGGGCGCCAAGATGAGAAATGGGAGATGATCGGCATCAGGAAGGATAGATCAATTGCCGCCTTCATCCAGGAGCTAAACCAGCACATTCGTCGCCAGGAGAACTAGATGTGCGCAGGCATGATAGATCTGAAGAAGGCATTGGCCAAGATCACGGAGCTAGAAGAAGAACTCAAGTCTACTCGTGATGGATATGAGGAGGAAATGACGACACTCGTGGAGAAGAATGATGACCTCAAGAAGAAGCTAAAAGTCTTCATGGGATTCCCCGCGACTGGAGGAGAAGACGATGATTGCACTTTCCCGGAGAACTACATCATCATCGACGACACTGACTCGGATCCAGATAGCGATGATGACGTTGTTGATGAAGCCGGAGCAGATATCATGGAGTCTTTGACCGATCAATTTTTCTAGTCGACCACCATAACAGTAGTAGCATCCCCCCATGTATATAGTATAGTCCGAGCAGTTTTGTAATGATAGCTAGACCGTTGTATGCCCTTGTGTGAATTGATTGAAGTGATATTGATTGCATTTGTCTCATGTGCATATGGGTAGTGTTTTCTCTCTAGACCTCATTCTATTCTATATTCTCATCTTTTCTAAACCCTCAGATGCCTCCGAGACGTGACAATGGATTTGCTTTCCCACCGGAGCTCACTCAGTTGATCCAGTAGTAGAATGCATTGATGCAGATGCTAGTCCAGAATCAGAATCAGGGGAACAACAACAACAACAACAACAACAACAACAACAATAACCCACCACCACCACCTGTTGATCACTTAGCCCGTTTCTTGAGGCTGAATCCGCCGGTGTTCTCCAGTAGCACCGAGGCGATAGTTGCAGATGATTGGCTCCATAAGATGGGAAGGGAGTTGACCACTGCAGGATGCACAGATGCGGAGAAGGTGCGTTTTGCCGCACATCAGCTTGATTGACCCGCAGCATCATGGTGGGAGAATTTCACAGCCACATATCCTATCGACACTGTCACATGAGATCAGTTTCAGCAGGCTTTCCGTACTGCTCATGTTTCAGCAGGAGCTATGGCCATGAAGAAGCGTGAGTTTCGCAACTTGCACCAAGGAGGACGTACAGTTGGCCAGTATGTGGATGACTTTAGTAAGCTAGCACGTTATGCCCCAGATGACGTTGCTACAGATGCAGCTAAGCAGGAGAAGTTTCTGGAAGGACTGAATGATGAGCTGAGCATGCAGTTGATGGTAGCAACTTTCAATAACTACCAGGAGTTGGTAGATAGAGCTCTTATGATTGAAGGGAAGCATCAGCAGATTGACAACCACAAGAGGAAGTATGGACAAGGGAAGTACAATTCTAGAGCTCAGCAGAAGCCCCGTTTTACCCCGAATTCGGGAGGACCTTTTCAGCATACCCATGGAGGAGGGAGCTTGCATAACCATAGTGGCCCCAAGAATGGTAATGGGAATGGAGGAAGCAACGGACAGAACCATACCAACCCATCGACCCCAGCCAAGAGGGATCTGAGCCAAGTCACTTGCTACAAGTGTCAGAAGACTGGACATTATGGCAATGAATGTCCTGAAGCTAAGAATGGAAATGGCAATGGAAGCTCTGGGAAGAAGCCGAACCCATTCAACAGGGGATAGGTGAACCACGTTAACGTGGAGGAGGTTGAAGCCCAGCCAGATGCAGTAATAGGTAAGTTTCTGGGTAAGTCATTTACTGCAATCGTTCTTTTTGGATACTGGTGCATCGCATTCATACATATCAAGGGGATTTGTGGATAAGTATAAACTGCACCAAGGTTCTTAGAACACCTATGTTAGTAAGCTCACCAGGAGCGGAGTATATGGCCAGTTGAGGATGTTTTCAAGTGCCATTGAGTATAGGTAGGCATGTTTTCCCCTCGGATTTGATCATTTTGGAATCGCAAGGTTTGGATGTGATTCTGGGTATGGATTGGCTATCAATGTATGGAGGAAACATCGATTGCGCCAGTAAGTCGATTTTGCTTACCACGCCAGAAGGAAGAAGGATTAAGTATGTATCACGGCATGAGCCGAAGAGGACTCAAGTAAATTCCTTATCAGGAGTTGTACAGGAGGAAGTACCAGTGGTGAAGGATTTCCCTGACGTATTTCCAGAGGAGTTGCCAGGCATGCCACCGGATAGAGACATTGAGTTTTTGATTGAGCTTTTGATTGAGCTTTTACCAGGCACAGGGCCGATATCTAAGAGACCATATAGGATGCCTGCAAAAGATTTGGAGGAAATTAAGAAGCAAATTAAGGAGCTATTGGATAAAGGCTATATTCGCCCAAGTTCTTCACCTTGGGGATCACCAGTGCTTCTAGTGGAGAAGAAGGATGGATCATTAAGGATGGTTGTTGATTATCAAGGATTGAATGAAGTTACAATTAAGAACAAGTACCCACTACCGATGATCAATGACTTGTTTGACCGATTGCAAGGAGCTAAGGTATTTTCCAAGATCGATCTGCGATCAGGATACCACCAGTTGAAGATTCGAGAGCAGGATATACCTAAGACGGCCTTTACCACCAGGTACGGGCTGTACGAGTATACCGTTATGTCATTTGGTCTGACTAACACACCTGCCTATTTCATGAACATGATGAACAAGGTGTTTATGGAGTTTCAGGATAAGTTCGTGGTGTTCATTGATGATATTTTGGTCTACTCAAAGAATGAAGAAGAGCATAAGGAGCATTTGCGTTTGGTACTGGAGAAGCTCAGAGAACATTAGCTATATGCCAAGTTCAGCAAATGTGAGTTTTGGTTGAAGGAAGTTGGATTTCTCGGACATGTTATATCTGGAGAAGGAATAGCAGTAGACCCCACCAAAGTTGTCACTATTACAAACTGGGAAGCCCCCACGTCAGTTGGAGAAATCCGGAGTTTTCTTGGACTCGTAGGATACTACCTGAGGTTCATCGGGAATTTCTCGAAGATTGCAAAACCCATGACGGAGTTGTTGAAGAAGGACACCAAGTTCAAATGGACTGAGGAATGTGAGGCCAATTTTTAGGAGTTGAAGAAACGTTTGGTTACATCACCCGTGTTGATTCTGCCTGATCAGTGCAAGGATTATGAAGTATACTGCGACGTTTCACGTTGAGGACTTGGAGCAGTGCTTATGCAGGAGGGAAAAGTTGTTTCATATGCCTCACGATAGCTTAATCCCCATGAGTTGAATTATACTACCCATGATTTGGAGTTAGCAGCCGTAGTGCACGCATTGAAGACATGGAGACATTTTATCATTGGAATCCATTGTGAGGTGTACACGGATCACAAGAGTTTGAAGTACATCTTCACGCAGAAGGAGTTGAATCTCAGGCAAAGGAGATGGTTAGAACTCATTAAGGATTATGATATGAGATTGCATTATCATCTCGGAAAGGCTAACGTAGTAGCCGATGCATTGAGCCGCAAGGGCCATGTCAACACACTCATGACCGGAGAGTTACCTAAGGAGTTAGCCGAGGATCTTCACGAGCTATGTTTGGAGATAGTTCCGAGAGGCTATGTAGCAGCATTGGAGATTCAGTCCACTTTGATGGATAAGATCAAAGAAGCTCAGAAGACTGACAAGGAGATTGCAGATAAAGGAGAAGATGAGCAAAGGAAAAGCTAAGGGATTTTGTGAGGATGAGCACGATACCTTATGGTTCGAGGACCACGTTTATGTGCCTAACGATCTGGAGATCAGGAAGTTGATTCTATAAGAGGCCCATGATTCGCCGTATTCGATTCATCCAAGAAATATCAAGATGTACCTGGATTTGAAGGACACTTTCTGGTGGACCGGAATGAAGAAGGATATTGCGGAGTATGTAGT
Organism: Triticum dicoccoides; assembly: GCF_002162155.2. Lineage (NCBI taxonomy): Eukaryota > Viridiplantae > Streptophyta > Magnoliopsida > Poales > Poaceae > Triticum > Triticum dicoccoides. The sequence continues at coordinate 209,887,430 of NC_041381.1, read as the reverse complement.
AGTATGTGATGTATGTCAGAGAGTGAAGGCAGAACATCAGAAGCCAACAGGACTGCTATAGCCATTGCCGATACCCGAATGGAAGTGGGATAAACTAGGCATGGATTTTATCATGGGATTGCCCAGGACTCATTGAGGCTATGACTCGATATGGGTTGTAGTCGATCGTTTGATGAAGGTAGCTCATTTCATCCCAGTGAAGACCACTTACACTAGTGCTAAGTTGGCAAAGATATACATGACTAGGATCGTATGTCTGCATGGAGTTTTGAGGAGCATTGTATCAGATAGAGGAACCCAGTTTACCTCAAAGTTCTGGAATCAGTTGCACGAAACTTTGGGTACCAGGCTAGAGTTCAGTATAGACTTTCATCCGCAGACAGATGGACAGACTGAGAGAGTAAATCAGATTTTGGAGGACATGCTGAGAGCTTGTGCGCTAGATTATGGATCTAGTTGGGACGACAATTTGCTATATGCAGAGTTCTCTTACAACAACAGTTATCAATCCAGTTTGAAGATGGCCCCTTTCGAAGCTCTGTATGGAACGAGGTGCAGGACACCGTTGTTGTGGGATGAAGTTGGAGACCGCCAGTTGTTCGGACCAGATCTGATTAAGGAGTCTGAACAGAAGGTGAAGTTGATTCGCGATAGGCTCAAGGTAGCCCAATCCAGGCAGAAGAGCTACGCAGATTCTAAACACAAGGAGACAATTTACGAAGTCAGAGACAGAGTTTATCTTCGTGTATCTCCACTTCGAGGAATTAAGCGCTTTGGAGTTAAGGGAAAATTAGCGCCATGTTTTGTCGGACCATATAAAATTTTGGAGCGTATGGGAGAAGTTGCTTACAAGTTGGAATTGCCCGAAGGTTTGTCAGGAGTACATGATGTGTTACACGTTTCCCAGTTAAAGAAGTGCCATGCAGAGATGGCTGATATACCGCTGAGAGATACAGTGCTGCTGGAAGCGATTCAGTTGGATAGTGATTTGACCTACGAGGAGAAACCCGTCAAGATTCTCGAATATGCTAGCCGAGTCACATGCAGCAAGGTTATCAAGTCTTTCAAAGTTCAGTGGAGCCACCATACCGAGGATGAAGCCACCTAGGAGCGAGAGGAAGATCTACTGAAGGACCACCCTCACCTATTTTCTATCCAACCCGAATCTCGAGGGCGAGATTCATCTTAAGGGGGGTAGGTTTGTAACATCCCAAATTTTAAATTTAGAATGTTATACATAGATCATCATTGCATATCATATTTTATTGCATTTTGGCTTGATCCTAGAAATTTCTACGCAACTCAAGGACCCACGGAGAGAGTTGGGGATTTCGTTATTTTCATATTTGAGTTTTCTCAAATTTTGAAAATAGGATCATTTGATTTTAATAACTTTATCTTCAATTATTTCTATCATAAAAATATGAGAGAGGGAATAAAATGACTTTCCCAAAATAAAGAAATATTGAGGATTTAATAATAAAATCAAATAAGATTTTATTTCGGACTTTTGTCGCTGTTTTATTTGAATTAGGAAAAATGCGCGTTTTTCAAAGTTGCATTTAGGCCCCAAATAAATGTTCACCTTGTCCGGCTTGATTTTATAAGTCGGGGAAAATTTATTTCGGGATATTTGGAGTCCGTTTAGTATTTCTTTTAATTGTTTTTCTGCGCATAATTATTAAAAAAACGCGAACCGACCTAACCGGGCCGTGCCTGACTAGGACACTTGGCTCGGCCGGCCTTTATAAGCGCCGGGAGGCCACCCCGAGCCCACCCGAAATCCTAGCCCCGCCCACGATCCGTGCCGCCGCAAGCCGCCGCCGCCGCCTCGCCGCCGGAGCCCCGCGCCGGAGCCGCCGTCGCCCCGCCGCCGGTTCCCCTCGCCGCCAGAGCCGCCATCCGCCGCCGCCGTCGAGGTAGCCGCCAGAGTCCGCCACCGCCGCCGGTGGTTTTCCTCAGAAAATTGCCCGGTGTTTTTAAGAACCGTGGTTTATTTTTTTATAGATTGATTTTATTTTTTTCCCGGTTTAGTCCATTTAGCGGACGTTCGTCCGTACGTTCGTTTTAACAAATGGTTTTCGTCTTTTAGCCGCAAACAGCGAACTTTCGTTTGTTAGCCTGTTCGTCCGTTCTTCTTTTTCTCGGATTTACCGCGATTATTACTGATCGCGATTTCTGATCCGATTTTCGTTCTAGTATAACTTTTCGCTGGTTTATCAGACTTAGGCGATTCAAGCACCTAGAGTTTCGTCTCGAAACCCTCTTTCCGTTTAACCAACTCAAACAAGTTTTTGCTACTGTAAAATTTGACTTAGGTCCATATTAGTAAAATGAAGCTTGTTTCTTTCGCCGTTTGAGTTTCGTTGCTTCGTTTGTTTTGATTCTTTTTGCAAACCGGAGTTCTTAAGTTGAACTTTCTGGATAGATCTCTTATTTGAGTTTTACCTGTGCATTAGATGAGTGCTTATTGTATGCTTGTTTGTTTGCGATAGAGTACCCGGAGTGCGCCGCTTGCTACTTCGAATCTCTAGGTTTCCCGGATCATCAGCAAGGCAAGTAACACTTTGATCATACCTCTTTAGTACCTAGTTTTATTGCATTAGATCAATCCTCAAACAATTGCATGATTAGGATCTGATTAATATGTGGGTTTTGGGAAGTAGATGAGGTAGTACCTATATCCTGTTTTACTTTCAAACCTTTGGGAGTTACTTCTACGATTGCTTATATTGCTATGCTATGCTAGTAGACGTGGATTGGTGAGTGTATCCATGACAAATGTGAGATTGTTAATTAATGGTTTACTTAAGGTGGCAATTTTAATACACATCTGGATGGACTGAGGCACCTGGAATTCCAGTGATTGCCTTTATTTTTTCTTTATGGGCCGCCACCCAGGCTCAAAGGGATCATGAGATTATTCATGGTAGAAACTTCTGTGTGCAGCCGCAAGCTACTATGGGCTCTAGCATAGTTGATTAAGTCATGTGAACTCTTACAGTGGTAGACTAGCAGATGTAGGGGAAAGTAGGTGTAACTGTCTACCCATCGTAAGGTGCAAACGCTTCTGAAAGACTATGTCTCGGTCATCCGTTTCTCAAACACCATGTAGTGCAAGAATTCCAACGGAGGAGATCGAGTCTTGCGGGGAAAAGTGCGCAAACCTCTGCAGAGTGTATAAACTAATCATGGTTAGCCATGTCCTCGGTTATGGACGTTTTGAGTATCTAGTACTTGGATTATCATGTGAATCTCATCATGTTACTTTAATTAATTTTGTTGGGTTTAATGATGAAGCTTAATTGGGATTGAGTTGGGTGAACCTTCTCAATGTTTAACAACCACCATGATAGTTAAATAAAATTTATTACTTTGCAGTAGGGAAAAATTGGCTTTATGCAAAACTGTAACCATAGAGCTTTCCACCAGCCATATATGCATGTAGTATAGCATTATTCTGTTCATTACTCTCTATTGTTACATGCCAGCATATTCCATGTGTTGACCCGTTTTCGGGCTGCAACATTCATGTTGTAGACTTTTCAGACGACGAGTAAGGTGCCTTAGGTCGTGGTCTTATAGTCAGTGATGCCGTTGGAGTTGATGGACTCGCTTATCTTCCAAGCCTTCCGCTGTTATCGTTATTAGATGGCCTTAAGCCATATTTATTGTAGTAAGATCTATTTTGAGACATTCGATGTAATAAGTGTGTGATTGCTACTCTGTTATAAATCCTTCAAGTACTGTGCGTGTCAGCATTACTGATCCAGGGATGACACTGAAGCACAGAGATCAGACTGTTTGAGGTCTAGTCGCTACACTTATTACTGCGAAGAAAATAAGCTTTATACGATCTTGTTATGGAAGCAATAAAAGCGACGAACTACATAATAAAGGTCCATATACAAGTGGTGATATAAAGTGATGTTCTTTTGCATTAAGATTTTATGCATCCAACCCTAAAAGCTCATGACAACCTCTGCTTCCCTCTGCGAATGGTCTATCTTTTACTTTATGTTTTTACTTTATGCTTGAGTCAAGGCGATCTTCACCTTTCCCTTTTTCATTTTATCCTTTGGCAAGCCCCTCGTGTTTGAAATATCTTGATATATATATATATATATCCAATTGGATGTAAGTTAGCACGAATTATTATTGTTGACATCACCCAAAGGTGAATACATTGGGAGGCAACACAATAAGCCCCTATCTTTCTCATTGTCCGGTTGAAACTCCATAACCACAAGTACTGTGTGAGTGTTAGCAATTGTAGAAGACTATATGATAGTTGAGTATGTGGACTTGCTGAAAAGCTCTATTCTTGACTCTTTCTGATGTTATGATAAATTGCAATTGCTTCAATGACTAAGATTATAGTTTGTTAGTTCCCAATGAAGTTTTTGAACCATACTTGACATTGTGAATTGATTGTTACTTGAGCATAAGAAATCATATGACAAAATCTATATATGTTGCTGTTATAAGAATGATCATGATGCCCTCATGTCCGTATTTTATTTTTATCGACACCTCTATCTCTAAACATGTGGACATATTTATCGATTTTGGCTTCCGCTTGAGGACAAGCGAGGTCTAAGCTTGGGGGAGTTGATACGTCCATTTTGCATCATGCTTTTATATCAATATTTATTGCATTATGGGCTGTTATTACACACTATGTATCAATACTTATGGCTATTCTCTCTTATTTTACAAGGTTTACCATGATGAGGGGGAATGCCGGCAGCTGGAATTCTGGCTGGAAAAGGAGCGAATATTGGAAACCTATGCTGCCTAGCTCCAAAAATCCTCAAACTCCATGGAAGTCAGTTTTGGACTTAATAAGAATTATTGAGCGAAGAAAACACAAGAGGGGGCCCACACCCTGGCCAGGAGGGTGGGGGGCGCACCCACCCCTACTAGGCGACCCCCTGTCTCCTGGGCCCCCTGGGGGCCCATCTTCTGCTATATGAAGGCTTTTACCCTGGAAAAAATCAGAGGCAAGCTTACGAGATGAAACTCCACCGCCACGAGGCGGAACCTTGGTGGAACCAATCTAGGGCTCCGGCAGAGCTGCTCTGCTGGGGAAAGTTTCCTCTGGGAGGGGGAAATCATCACCATCGTCATCACCAACGATCCTCTCATCGGGAGGGGGTCAATCTCCATGAACATCTTCACCAGCACCATCTCCTCTCAAAACCCTAGTTCATCTCTTGTATCCAATCTTGTATCAAAACCACAAATTGGCACCTGTGGGTTGCTAGTAGTGTTGATAACTCCTTGTAGTTGATGCTAATTGGTTTACTTGGTGGAAGATCATATGTTCAGATCCTTAATGCATATTATTACTCCTCTGATTATGAACATGAATATGCTTTGTGAGTAGTTACGTTTGTTCCTGAGGACATGGGTGAAGTCTTGCTATTGGTAGTCATGTGAATTTGGTATTCGTTCGATATTTTGATGAGATGTATGTTGTCTTTCCTCTAGTGGTGTTATGTGAACGTCGACTACATGACACTTCACCATTATTTGGGCCTAGAGGAAGGAATTGGGAAGTAATAAGTAGATGATGGGTTGCTAGAGTGACAGAAGCTTAAACCCTAGTTTATGCGTTGCTTCGTAAGTGGCTGATTTGGATCCATATGTCTAATGCTGTGGTTAGGTTTACCTTAATACTTGTTTTGTAGTTGTGGATGCTTGCAATAGGGGTTAATCATAAGTGGGATGCTTGTCCAAGTAAGGGCATTACCCAAGCACCGGTCCACCCACATATCAAATTATCAAAGTACCGAACCTGAATCATATGAGCGTGATGAAAACTAGCTAGACGATAATTCCCATGTGTCCTCAGGAGCGCTTTTCTCATTATAAGAAATTGTCCAGGCTTGTACTTTGCTACAAAAAGGATTGGGCCACTTTGCTGCACTTTATTTACTTTCATTGCTTGTTACTCGTTACAATTTATCTTATCACAAAACTATCTGTTACCTACAATTTCAGTGCTTGCAGAGAAAACCTTACTGAAAACCGCTTGTCATTTCCTTTTGCTCCTCGTTGGGTTCGACACTCTTACTTATCGAAAGGACTACGATAGATCCCCTATACTTGTGGGTCATCAAGGGAGAATGCTGGTAGTTGGAATTCTGGACCGAAAAGGAGTAAATCTGAGAGACCTATTCTACACAACTCCAAAAGTTCTGAAAATTTACGGAGAATTATCTTGGAATATATAAAAAAATATTGGGCGAAGAAAATACCAGAGAGGACCCACCAGGAGGCCACAAGCATGGGGGCGCCCTACCCCCTGGGCGCGCCCCTAGGGCTTGTGGGTCCCCTGTCAACCCTTCGATGCTCCTCTTCTGCTATATGGTGTCTTTTGACCTGAAAAACAAAATCAAAGGGAAGCTTTCGGGATAAAGCGCCACCGTCTCGAGGCAGAACCTGGGCAGAAGCAATCTAGGGCTTCGGTGGAGATGTTCTGCCGGGGAAACTTCCCTCCCAAAGGGGGAAATCGAAGCCATCGTCATCACCAACGATCCTCTCATCGAGAGGGGGTCAATCTCCATCAACATTTTCACCGGCACCATATCCTGTCAAACCCTAGTTCATCTCTTGTATCCGATCTTGTTCTCCAAACCTCAGATTGGCACCCGTTGGTTGCTAGTAGTGTTGATTACTCCTTGTAGTTGATGCTAGTTGGTTTATTCAGTGGAAGATCATATGTCATGGAATAGTCAGGTCAGATGTCCTCGTGAAAGGATTTAGTTGTGGAGCCATCACAACTAAGAAGCTTGAAGGGGTTAAATCGGGACAAAGGACACGAGAGGGTTTATACTAGTTCGGCCCCTTACGGTGAAGGCAAGGCCTACGTCTAGTTGGGTTGGTATTGATGTTTCGATGACCAGGGAGCGAGATACGCTATGCCCTATTCTCGATGAGTTGTTTCTTGCCCTAAGCCGCCAGCAGGTCGTCCCCTTATATACACGGGTTGACGCCCTGTGGCTTACAGAGTCCCGGCCGGCTTATAAACAGTGTCCGGCTCGGTGACTAGTTACATCTACCTTATGTTACAAGTCATGCCATCATGGCGGTTTACTACAACGGGCCTTAAGCCGCCTGTGGGCCTTAAGCCCTTTATTGAATTGCCATCTTCATGCTTGGTCTTGGGCTTCCTCTGATGAATCTTCTTTGTGTAACCCGGCCCCTCCTGGGCAGCTTACACAAATAGTTATATCCCCAACATTAGGCCCCAGATTGATTTGAACCTATTCATGTTAATCTTAAAAATATATTTATAAAGAATAAATCTTCAGTCTTCTGACTATAGAGAGGGCTTTCTTTAACCCGCCGTGACGTCATCTTCTAGATCCATCTTAACCCGGCGTGACGTCATCCTTTTTTTAATTCATTTTCTATTCTGTCGTATCCTTCAACGGATCTATGCTTTTATTGATTGTTCCGAAAATCGAGGCGTCGGGGCCGCTGGATAGTAATTCTTATCTCCTCGTTTCCCGCGCCATCTCAGTTATATTCTCCCTATAAATAACCGCGACTTAGGTCTTTCATTTTCCTCCCTCCAGTCATCTTCTTCCTCTCCTCTCTGCCACTCAAGCTCCGCCGCCGCTGCCGTCGAACCCCTCGTCTTCATCGACTCAGGCCGCTGCATCAACCTGACTCTGACCAGAAAACGATGGCGAACCTCCGCAGCTCGTCCTCATCTGTGAGTTCCTCTCCTCCCCTTTCTTAGATCTGCATTGGAACTCCCCTGAGTTCGTCGGCGTTCATCACTGCCCGACACAAACCCTCGCTAGTTTTCACCTCCAATGCCCCGGTTAGATCGTAAAACTGTGCAGAACTGTTGCGGTAGTTGTTTGTATTGATCTTGCATAGAAATAGATCTCATTTTCCTTATTTAGAAACCCTCTTCAAGTGTATGAACTTCTCTTCCCTGTTTTTAGGTCTAGAATTTTTTTCTTTCAAAGCAATACTTTGATCCAGAACAATAGCTGTCGTCTGTGAAACTTGTTTCTATCACCCGAAAAGCTTCTTCTAGAAAATGCCCTTAAAACACCACTATCCAGGTGTCCGGCTTAAATAAGTGTTACTGAACTGTAAGCCTTGCCTTCCTCTCATGATCTTAAATTTTTTTGAACTGCTCTTGATACTTGTAGCGGCTTAAACATTTTTGCACAATCACCCTTATATCATTTGGCCCCTTCTTAAGCCGCCACTTTAAGTAATTTAAATATTTCCCCCGGGTTAAAGTTGAACTGGAACTTTCTTATTTTGTCATAGGCCAACTGTTGACATGGCTCCTAAGGCGACCAAAGCCCCTGTGACTTGTAATTGGGTTCCATCCACAGTGACCAAAAGCAAACTTGCCGAGTTCGTGAAGTCTGGCCATCTGCCAAAGAAGGAGGCCATGTCTTATCGTGCCCCTCACCCATCTGAGGAGATACCTCAACCCAAAGATGGGGAGGTAATAGTTTTCACCGATCATATGAACCGGGGATTTGCCCCTCCCGGCTCAAAATTCTTCAGGGAAGTTTTGGATTTCTTTGACCCGAAGCCTCAAGACATTGGACCCAATTCCGTGTCAAATCTGTGCAATTTCCAAGTCTTCTGCGAGGTATACCTAGGAGAGGAGCCAAGTCTGCTGCTGTTCAGAGAACTTTTTTACTTGAACTGGCAGAATGAACGTGCCAACGGGCCTAGTCTTGAGCTTGGTGGCATCTCAATCCAGCGGCGGAGAGACTGCCTTTTTCCTTATGCTGAGCTGCTGAGTCACCCGAAAGACTGGAACCAGACGTGGTTCTACTGTCAAGACACTTCTCCGGCTAATGAGAAGCCTCTGCCCGGCTTTCGTGCCCTGCGCCTTGAATCCAACCATCATCTGGCGGACAAGTTGACTGCTGTTGAGCGCCTGCCTCTTAATCCCACCATTAAGAAGATCAAAGCCCTTTTAGGCAATGGGTTAAGTGGCATCGATTTGGTCTGGGTCTGGGTCACCTGGCGGATACTACCATTAAGCCGCCGCTCCGGCTTAATGTGTACTTACACAGGCGAGAAGGAGGACCCAATGTGTCATAGTCCCGATGACTTACCGGATGATGTGGTAGATGCTATAGTCCAGTCACTGCTGAAGGAGGGCACTATAACTGGTAATGCCTTCGGCTTACTTCCCTTCTGCAAGAAGAACTCGGCCCCTGCTGTAAGTTACCAATCTTCATAAATACTCTTTAATATGTTACCTTCTTGTACTTATGATTCTTTATCTTTTTCCACAGGCCGGTGATAGTTTCTGGAAGGTCAAGTATGACCATGAGACTGCCAAACAAGCCAGGGCGGCCAAGAAGACTGAAAGGAAAGCCGCCAGGACGGGCACCTCAAAGAAGAAGAAACCCAGCGCCTCCGATATGCTTAAACTGGATGACTCTTCTTCGTATGAGGAAGAGGTAATCTTTTGATTTTCTTAACTCCTTTGTCGTTATTTTACTGACATTCTATCCTTTCAGGAGGACACAGGGAACAGTCAAGCAATTGACGAAGAGGTAACTATAATCTCCTCCGACTCAGAGCCTTTGCCAAAGCAAAAAATCCAAAGGGTGACTCGGAAAGTAAGATTTTCACATCCTCTAGCTTACGAAGATCCTCAATTTCTTTTGAAGCAACAACAGCTTGAGAACCGGAGGCAGACTCGGGCCAACCAAGACGCAGAACTCTCCTCCGGCTTACCTGATGTAACCAGGAAGCGTCGAACCGAGGTTATCTCCGATTTACATTCCGTTTTACCTTTGGCGGGTTTAATTTACCAACCTCTCAACTCAACTAACTCCAATTATCAAGATAACTCTCCTTCCTCTGACGAGTAGATGCAATCAAACATGCCGGCTTTCAAAACGGCTCCCAGGTAATATGACCTTTCTTACTTTAAGTTTTTCCATACTTATACTTTGATGCTTATCCTTCCACTTTGATTGACAGCCTGCAAGTGAAACCCAACAAGAGGGCAAAAAAGAATAAACCATCCTGAGACCCGGTTGTCACTGAACCGCCGCTTGACTCATCCATTCCTGACAGCTCCACTCATCAGCCACCACCTGAACCGGCTTCTGACATTCCGGTGCCAACCTCTGACCCGCCTGCAGAAGATGTTATCCACAATTCTGATAACCAGGAAGTTCCTAGTCCGGTCAAGACGACTGACTCGGAAGTTGAAATTGTAAAAAGTCAATATGTTGAACCGGGCCGGCCTACTGTTCTTTCCCAATGCACTGCCAAGGAGGAGTTTGCTCAACGTCGGAAAGCCAAACAGGACATCACTGATTATGCTCACCTAAGTATTGGTGATATAGTCTCGGGCTATCTGAACCAAGTACACAATAGTCGTGACCTAGAGATTGACATGGTGAAGCAAATACAACACAAATCTGAGGTATAATTTATGCTTTTTCCTGAACCTTACTTAGTGTACCAGCCTCCAAGTCTATTGCTTATGAATGAATATGCTGTAGACTTAGAAATCTACTTACTGTTAATTTGTCCGGTTTAAAGTGAAGTACATTTAACCCGGTGATAGCATGAAACTTTGAATTTGTGTTACACATTAGCCCCCAATTGTCAAATATCTTTACTTGTAAAGTGCTTGAGACTTGAATGTTATCTTACCATGATTCTTACCATAACCTGATGTCAATGCAGGCCACCATAAGTCAATTTGAGTCGGAGATTGCCGATCTGAAGAGCCAGTTGAAAACCCAAGAGTTCGAAACTCAGAAAGCCAAATCCAAGTTTGAATTCAGTGCCTCTGAACAAGAGAAGCTGAAGAAAATTTTTGAATCAGAGAAGAAAACTTTGGTTGATGAGAGGGCTTCACTGGTGACTCGGGCCGAAACAGCAGAAGCATCTCTTGCCGAGGCAACAACCGAGCTGTCCGACTTAAAACGGCAGATATCCCCAAATGGTCTCAACCATCTTCGGTAAGTCACTCTAAAAAACCTTAAATATTGTAATCTTCCAAGGGTTATTGTAATAGTCACCTCCGGCTTACTGTTATACCTGTGAACATACAGGCCCCAGGAGTACCAATCTGAAAGAAAATATGTTGATCAAGCTTAAGGCGGTGTACACCTTAGTGGAGCAGCTGTACTCCGGGTCACAACGCGCTTTGGCCGTTGTGGCATTATCAAAATACCACTCCTCGCCTTCTACAAGATGTGTTGAGGCATCTTTTGGTGCTACCTCAACGAATTCAGGATTTAAGGCGGGCATCTGCGAGAGCCAGAGCCGTGGCCGCATTAAGTCGAGCAAGAGCATGGGTGCTAGAACTTGACCTTGCTGATCTCTCTCTCGGATATCCAAGCCTGAAGGAGGACGACACTGCCTTTGACGACCAAGACTTCACTGCCCGTGTCAAAGTCGTACGTCCCCTGGCGACTCTCATTGGGAATGGTACTGATCTTACTAAGTATTCGCCGGGCTATGATAGCGAGAACCGGAGAATCCCAAACGTCCCATATGACCAAGTCAGCCTGATCCCTCCAACGCATAAGCATACCTTTGCTCCTGAAGTGGAACCAGCCAGTTTAATAGATGATGAGGCTGAATTTGAAGCCTTGAGCGGCATTGACTGGGCCTCGTCCACCTTCCAGGACAAAACAACCGAAGGAGAGGCGGAGAAGGATAACCCAGAGTCGTCAAGTCAGCCGGAGGAATAAGCCGCCAGGTGTGTTATAACTTTTGCAAAAACAATGCTTCACTTGTTTAGACTCGGGGAGTCTTGTAATAGGATAGAGAAAACTTCTTAATGCTTGTCATGCTTTATGGTGCTGATTGCTTTTGTAAGCCGCCATCACTATATTCTTCTGGCTTATGTTAACCATGTATTTCCTTGATGTTTAACTTGCTTTGCTTTATCCTGCACATAAAAACAGGCAAAGTTTTCTGGGTGGTTCACTGCACCAGGGGGTTATAAAGTATTGATAACCCGGAATATGACCTAAAGACATCATATGTAAACCCGGTTCATGATTATTTAAAATATAATCACAACAGCATACCTGTGACCCTTTTGATAGTCTTCTCGGCTCATTTGAGGTTTTACCTGGCATTTTTAGAACCTAAGGTAACCAATATTAAACCGGAAGAATCAACAACCATCTCCTCAAGAAGGTTTCAATGATAGTTAAAGTAATTATACTTATAAGAAATGTTCACAGGCTCCTGATTCGAATACGATCAGAGAATCGTCCCAAAGGGGTTAAGCTAAGATTCGGATATGATCATATAGCCCCCAGTGGCTTTGGCGATGCCGATCAAGTGGGTATCAACAGCTATGTTCGCTTTGGTTCGAATACGACCTATGTTTGAACAGGAAGCCCTCAAGTGAACATAAGAGTTGTTTAATGACGCTGATTCGAATACGATCCACGTCAGACCCAAAGGGGTTAAGCTGTGATTCAAATATGATCAAGAAGCCCCCAAGTGGGTTTGGCAGTATGTCGATCAAGTGGGTATCGACATCTATGTTCTCTTTGGTTCGAATACGACCTATGTTTGAACAGGAAGCCCCCAAGTGACCATGGCTAGATTCAGATATGATCATAAGCCGGACCAAAGGGAAAGCCAGATTCAGATATGACTCGTCCCCTGTTGGTAGTGTCCATCACCTGATAAAGAAGACATAAAACATTCTAATTGGGAAAAAAGGACAGAGGTCCTGCTTTATTGCTCTATATAATATGCACATCGTCAAAAGTATATACATCTTAAAAACTGGTGACTTAAGTATAGTAAGGCCGGAGATGAGCTATATTCCACGGCCGGCGGGTCTCCTTCTCCGATTTAAGTGAGTCCTTGTGCTCTCGAATATCGATGAGATAATATGACCCGTTGTGCAGATTCTTGCTGACCACAAAGGGCCCTTCCCAAGGCGGGGATAGCTTGTGCATGTTAGACTGATCCTGGATGAGCCGGAGCACCAAGTCGCCTTCCTGAAAGGTTCTACTCTTAACCCAGCGGCTGTGATAGCGGCGCAGGTCTTGCTGGTAAATCGCCGAGCGGGCGATTGCGAAGTCTCGCTCCTCATCCAACAAGTCAAGTGCATCCTAATGAGCCTTTTCGTTATCCGCCTCAACGTAAGCCGCCACGCGGGGTGAGTCGTGCCAGATGTCACTTGGCAGGACTGCCTCTGCTCCATAGACCATGAAGAAAGGTGTGTATCCCATAGATCTGTTAGGCGTAGTGTTGATGCTCCATAGCACGGAGGGTAACTCCTCCACCCAACAACCCGGAGTCCGCTGTAAGGGGACTAAGAGCCGGGGTTTGATACCTTTCAGGATCTCTTGATTAGCTCTTTCTTCTTGACCATTGGATTGAGGATGAGCAACAGCCGAAACATCAAGCCGGATATGTTCTCTTTGACAGAACTCTTCCATGGCACCCTTGGAGAGATTAGTGCCATTATCAGTTATGATGCTATGTGGAAAACCAAAACGAAAGATCACCTTTTTCATGAACTGAACCGCCGTGGCTGCATCACACTTACTGACCGGCTCTGCCTCAATTCAGTTGGTAAACTTGTCCACTGCCACCAGTAGATGTGTCTTTTTATCTTTAGACCTTTTGAAAGGTCCAACCATGTCAAGCCCCCAGACTGCAAACGGACAAGTGATTGGGATCATCCTCAATTCTTGAGCCGGCACATGAGCTCGTCGTGAGAACTTTTGTCAACCATCACATTTACCGACCAGATCCTCCGCATCAGCATGAGCTGTCAGCCAATAGAAACCGTGACGAAAAGGCTTGGCTACAAGAGATTTTGACCCGGCATGATGACCACAATCCCCTTCATGGATCTCACGAAGCATTTCTTGGCCTTCTGTAGGTGACACACAGTGTTGAAACGCCCCTGTGACACATAGGTGATGTAACTCGCCGTTAACAATCGTCATAGATTTGGAGCGCCTGATGATTTGTCTCGCCAAGGTCTCATCCTCCGGCAACTCACCCCGGGTCATATAAGCCAAGTAGGGCACTGTACAATCCGAGATAACATGAAGAGCCGCCACCAACTGTGCCTCCGGGTCTGGCACTGCTAACTCTTCCTCGGTAGGCACCTTAACAGAAGGGTTATTCAAAACATCGAGAAAGGTATTGGGCGGCACCGGCTTATGTTGGGATCCCAACCGTCTTAAAGCATCAGCCGCCTCATTCTTCCTTTGATCGATGTGTTCCACTTGATAACCCGTGAAGTGACCAGCCACAACATCTACTTCACGACGATAAGCCGCCATAAGGGGGTCCTTGGAATCCCACTTGCCTGACACTTGTTGAGCCACAAGATCTGAGTCGCCCAAGCATCTTACTCGGCTTAAGTTCATCTCCTTAGCCATCCGGAGACCATGGAGTAAGGCCTCGTACTCAACTGCATTGTTAGTACATGGAAACATAAGCCGGAGTACATAACAAAATTTGTCACCTCAAGGGGAAGTTAACACCACTCTAGCCCCCGAGCCTTTTAGCTGTCTGGACCCATCAAAGTGAATCATGCAATATGTGTTATCCAGCTTCTCCTCTGGCCCCAAGATGAGCGCGCTTTCCTATTTGGGATCCAAATTGCTGTTGATGCTGAACTGCTTGGAAGGATCACCCGGGGTAAAGTCAACGAGCTTTGTCTCAGCTGCCGATTTAAAATTTAACGCCGGGTCATGCTCTATAGTTGGCTTCTTCAGGGATGTCATATCCGCCGGGTCAACATTATCTTGATAAAATTTGAGCTCTTTTGCTGCGCAGGCCGACTCAGCATAATCCGCGTCACTAACTTTCAGCAGCTCCATGGCCATCTCATAACTCTCGATCCATGCCCCGGATTGTAAGTCGGCCGTGTAATTCGGTATCTTTCGAGGTCCCTTGAAGTCCTTGGGCAGACGTACATTGCGCAGAGCCGGTACCAAACAAGGAACACCGCCGGTTCTAGTGGCTACTCCCGCCTCAACAGAAGTCGTTGGATACTCCGGGATGTCCTGATAAGCCACTGCCTGAGCCGCTCGTTCGTTCTCCTGACGTATTTGGTATTGCACTGGGTGATAGCCACCGGGCTGGTTATGGCGTTGGGCGTTGCTTGACAAAGCTTCAGACTCCATGTGCCTGCTGTAACTCGGGCTCCGGTTCTGGCGAGGCGGTGCTAACCAAGGCGGGGGAGTTGAGTGAATTCTATCCCGGCTGTAAGAATAGGTCTCCTGCTGAGCTAAGGCCGTCTGAAGAAGTTCTCTAACTCTTCGGGTCTCCACTGTCGCCGAGTCATCACCGTCCATGGGAAGAGCCGCCAAACGTGTCGAAGCTGCAATTAAGTTCTCCATGGGGTTGGAAAAGTGACCCGGGGGAATTGGCACATAACGCGGCGGTGGCATGCTCACGTGAGGCGGCACCGTCTCCCGAGGCCGAGTCGGCCCTCCTATTCCAGCTGTCATAAGCTGATTGGCCTCTGTGGGTTACTTGGGCCTGCTCCGGGTGTCGCAAAAAGAACCCGAGGGTCGTAATTCGGAGGCAAACGGGACTGAGTCTTCTGATGTCTCCTCCTCATGACCTCATTGGATGCATTTAGGCTCATAGTGAGCTGGTAAGCTTCTGACTGTAAGTGCTGTGCCCGGGCATCGAGAGCCGCCCGCTCTGTAGCTAGTCTAGTATCCTCAGCTGCCAAGGCCTCCTTGGCCTGAGCTATCTCCTCACGCACCTGTGCTACCGCTGCGTCATGCTCATCTTTGTCTGCAGGAATAACCGTGGCGGTCAACAGGGCCGTAAGCTTGTCCATGAGGTCTATCAGCACCTGAGCCGGTGGGCACATGGGGCCGCCTGCCTCGGCTGCTCCTAACCCGGACGTTACCGCTGCAGCAGCTGTAGAGTTTGAGCCGGGCTGAGTCCAGCCATGAAGACTCCGGCCCATCTTGACGGCTCACAGGGGTCCGGAATACTGATGCCATCGGAACAGCCCCCGAGCACGCCGTCTTGCACTTGGTATAATGAATGTGTTGAACCAGTGGACGAATCACCATCTAAGAGGACGGCCGTCTCACCCTTATCTTCAGATCTTTCAGAAAGTTCCTCTCCGTGGATGCAGCCCACGAAGGCACGCCTCATGACCGGTTGAGTCCGGGTCTTCCTTGCACGCCGAGCCGTCTCGATGAGGTCGGTGCAGTTGTCCGGCTCAGGGCCCGGCTCACCGATCCGGCCGATGAAGACATGGATTCCGCCGAAGGGGACCCGGTATCCGTACTCAATTGAGCCGGCGTCGGGACCCCAGCCTTCGTCGTCGATGTTGATCTTGCCGCGACGACTCTTGGTCATCCGGCCCACTACGTATCCCTTGAGCCCTTCGAAGTTGCCCTTCAAGAACTCAAATCCACCGTGCGCTGGCCCCACGGTGGGCGCCAACTGTAGTGGAATAGTCACGTCAGATGTCCTCGTGAAAGGACTTAGTTGTGGAGCCATCGCAACTAGGAAGCTTGAAGGGGTTAAATCGGGACAAATGACACGAGAGGGTTTATACTAGTTTGGCCCCTTACGGTGAAGGTAAGGCCTACGTCTAGTTGGGTTGGTATTGATGTTTCGATGACCAGGGAGCTAGATACGCTATGCCCGGTTCTCGATGAGTTGTTTCTTGCCCTAAGCCGCCAGCAGGTCGTCCCCTTATATACACGGGTTGACGCCCTGCGGCTTACAGAGTCCTGGCCGGCTTATAAACAGTGTCCCGCTCGGTGACTAGTTACATCTACCTTATGTTACAAGTCATGCCATCATGGCGGTTTACTATAACGGGCCTTAAGCCGCCTGTGGGCCTTAAGCCCTTTATTGAATCGCCATCTTCATGCTTGGTCTTGGGCTTCCTCTGATGAATCTTCTTTGTGTATCCCGGCCCCTCCTGGGCGACTTACACAAATAGTTATATTCCCAACATCATATGTTCAGATCCTTTATGCTATTAAATACTCCTCTGATTTTGAACATGAATATGCTTTGTGAGTAGTTATGTTTGTTCTTGAGGACATTGGGAGAAGTCTTATTGTAAGTAATCATGTGAATTTGGTATTCATTTGATATTTTGATGAATGTATGTTGTCTTTCCTCTAGTGGTGTTATGTGAACATCGACTACATGACACTTCAACATTGTTTGGGCCTAGGGGAAGACATTGTGAAGTAATAAGTAGATGATGGGTTGCTAGAGTGATAGAAGCTTAAACCCTAGTTTATGCGTTGCTTTGTAAGGGGCTGATTTGGATCCACATGTTTCATGCTATGTTTCGTGGATTTTTCATGACAGATGTCCTAGTGCGAGGACTTAGTCATGAGGCCAACGCATCTACATAGTAGCTTGAGAGG
Organism: Triticum dicoccoides; assembly: GCF_002162155.2. Lineage (NCBI taxonomy): Eukaryota > Viridiplantae > Streptophyta > Magnoliopsida > Poales > Poaceae > Triticum > Triticum dicoccoides. The sequence goes on along the minus strand of NC_041381.1, from coordinate 209,870,046 downwards.
GGTTGAGTGGGACGAGAGATGCGAGGTTTTTTTACGCAGGTTCGGCCCCTCACAGTGGAGGTAAAAGCCTACATCCTGCTTCATTGATATTGATCATGGTGCTCACGATTACAAGGGTGCTCTTTGGCTACCTCTCTCTCGAGAGGTATTGACTTGTCTGTCTCCCAAACCTCTCCTCTTGGGGTGCCCTGCCCCTCCTTATATAAGTTCAAGGGGCGAGTTACATGACTAGTCCTAGTAGGATTAGGATTACTCTATTACAAGTGGAGTCCTAGTCTTGCTTCCTTTGTAAGGGAATATCCCTTATGCCTTTCCTCTTAAGCCGGCGTAACATAAGCCGACCTTCCATGAACCGCCTTCTGGGCCATCGGATCTTGTCGCTCCTCTGACCGACCTGTCAGGTCACTAATGAGTCACCAGGCCCGACCGGGTCATCAGTGAGTGGAGAAATCCGGGCGGGTCACTTAGTGAATTGCCAGATCAGGGCGGGTCACTAGTGAGTTGCCAAATCTGTCCAGGTCATACTTCCGGCCGGGTCATACCGCAGGGTATATCCCCGACATTAGCCCCGGTTTAATTTGGATTTATCCATGTTAAAATGATCTTGCAAAAATAAACACAAGAACAAATTTGACAGGTTGTGCTCTGGGTTAAAAGTTCTTTTGAACTGACACCTAATCATCCATAAATCCTTGTCATTTCGTTCTTAATACATGTCCATGACCTCATAGCAAATCTCCTTTAGTAGATATGTTCAAACTTTGCCAATGCAAAAAATCTAGGTACTTCTTATGGTTTGCTTTAAACTGAGAATTTGAAGATGTTCCTCCCTTATATGCATATCACCTGTAGCCCCCAAGTCTTAAGAGGAGAACATAGTGATAGCTTAAGACTTGCTTAAATATAAATGCTGCAACTTTGGAGAAATCTAGGTTGTTCATCTAAGTCACCAGTCATAAACTAAATATTTTGTACTTCACATGTGTAGCCCCCAAGTGCCGGGTCATTGTGCAATAATGAGCAGGGACTTTGACAAGAGCAATTAGTAGCCCCCAAGGGCCAGCTCATCACTATGTGATGGGTCGGGTCTTCAATGAGGTGAACTAAAATGACTTTGCATTAGCCCCCAAGTGCCATGGTGCATGATTGCAGTGACATGGGACTTGCATACTCGATGTAATCTTGATTTGAATAATGTAGCCCCCAAGTGTTGGGTCATATGCCTGCAGTGACTCGGGACTAATAAAACCCTATTGATTGTCCGGATGATGTTGTGAAAGCCTTTGCATATCAATATTGAACCATGCTCTCTGTTGTGAACCAGTACTCCTGGATGAAGAAATAATAGCCACTACTTTGAAGCGGCTTTTGAAAACCTCAATCATAGTACTGGTTATTGATAACCATAATAAAAATCCAACCATGTTGGCTATTAAAGATTTGAATAATATAATCTGGTATGAAAACCTCAATTATTCAATACCACAATGAAAAACCAGCCAGGTTTGGCTATTAAGGATTTGAATACTTTATCTGTTGACAAGTAAATCCGGAGTTTAAATACTCGACGACTGTTGGCCGATGGCGACTTAACGCGCATCCATTTTACTTCGGGATGCAACCCGGTGGCTTATAGACTTTGTAAAAATCAAGAACTGATAACCCTTTTGAAACACCAATTTTAATCTTTGATGATGGGTTTAAACTTAATTTTTTATGTAAGCTATAGCTCTGCATGTCCTGCACAAAGTTTTAAACAACATATGCTCTGGAGACTTAACGTCAACAACCAGGGCGGGTAACAACGCAAACATAATATAGTCTTATGCAATTATAGAAAAGACTAGACTTAAGTCCATTGAAGCCAAAATATACTGGCGACTTAAAGTCAAAACCAGGGTGGGTTATCAAACCTTGCATATTCATATAACAATTAAAAACATACCTGAAAAGTGACTCATACCGCCGGCTTACACCGCCATATCAAGTGAGGGTGACAACCCAAAGATTGTATAAGCACATGATTCCAATTGCGCAATCCAAAGTATACTAGCGACCTAACGTCAAAAGCCAGGGTGGGTTATCAAACCCCAAATATTCATACAATTATTGGAAGACATACCTGTAGATTGATACCATGGTGATACCTTGATAATTATAATTCAGAGTGGGTATTGACCCGTAGGCATGAAATATCATGATTTTGATAGCTCAAGGAAAAATTACTCTAGCAACTTAAAGTCTGTAAGCCAGAAGCTTTACAGGCCCAGAAGAGTCTAGCTCTATTTTGTTTTTTGAAAATAAATTAGTTTTTATCCCGTAAGCCGGCTCTCATGTGACATAAGTCCATCGTTTTAACCTTAACTAGTTCAGGGTCTTATTGAAAAGATTGACTGTTAAGAGTACAAATGGGCCACATGGCGGAGAGACTATGACATCAGGTGAGTTTATCCTAGCTCTCTGTAAGCTGGCACTCTCGTGACAAAGGCCGCCGTTTTAACCTTCACTAGTTTAGGGTCTTATTGAAAAGAGTAACTGTCAAGAGTTCGGCGGGTCACCTGGAGGAGTAGCATCTTGCAAATAGGCAGGTTTAACTCAAATTCGGCTTGAAAACTGGATCAAGAGGGTATGAACAGCTTTTCTCAGTGAGCAGGAAGCCCCCAAGTGACCATTGAGACGGCTTTAAAACTGGATCAAGAAGGTGTGAACAGCTATGCTCATTGAGTAGGAAGCCCCCAAGTGACCAATGAGACGGCTTGAAAACTGGATCAAGAGGGTGTGAACAGCTATACTCATTGAGCAGGAAGCCCCCAAGTGACCAATGAGACGGCTTGTAAAACGGATCAAGAGGGTGTGAACAGCTATGCTCATTGAGCAGGAAGCCCCCAAGTGACCTATATTTTTTCTGAGAACTCAAACTTGCAAGAGACGTCCTCCTTCTGAACCGGATGTTAAGCCAGATATTGAGAGTTCACAACTTTGCGAGAGATAAATTTCCCTTGAGCTGGATTTTAAACCATAATCCTTCTTTTTAAGCCAGAAATTTTCTGACGGCCTTTAAATTTTCATCGATATGGCAGTAGCCTCCGGGACTAGGTTATCTTTCCCTCCAATGACCCGAGGTTCTTGAATTTGCTGAAACTGGCAAAATTTGCTGAGTCATGTCATCGTAGCCCCCGAGTCTCAAGACGACTCGAGGAGTTGGCTTGAGACTCTCCAGACTTGGCCGTGATATAAACCGACATATAGTTGAACATCAAAATGTTGTAATATGTTGAAGATGGAAGCAAGGAGGCGAGTCGATGATCTTTGCAGCACTCATTGTATATCCTTAGCATTGAGAACACGACGTGAATCCATGGAAGGTTGAAGTCGACCATGGCGGGTTATAAATGATCTTGTATGATTTGTGTCGGTAATCCGGCCAGTGGTTCATCCCAGCTGGTTGTTGAAATTATCCAAACCGCAATAGCGGTGACTTGCGCCTGTCCAATGATCCATCCGATGTAGGCAAGGTCCATAGCTTTGATGCTCTCTTTTGTACTGATGAATTGTTCTGCATAAGAAATTGAACAAACGAGAGTAATTGTTCTCAAAGAAAAAGAAAAATGTATCAATAAAAATTGATTGGACAACTTTCACCTAATCGTCCGGACGACAGATGAGCCATACATCCCGTCCGTAGATCACCTCCAGTAATTTCAACAACGAATTATCCACTCGCCCAAAGCCGCGGCGGAGGCGGCGCGCCGTAGCGGTGAAAACGGCTCGAGGCGAAACCATGGGTGATGAGGTAGAGGTAGCTCAGAACAATGCCGGCTGGGGGTGGCTCAGTGCAATGTCATAGTGGCCACGGCGAAGGCGGTGTCTTGATACGCAGGTGTAGCGGAGTATGGAAACGGGTGACTAAAAATGGGTCCTCCGGGTCATTAAACACCTGGCCACTTGATTTTTTTTGTTTTTTCAACCTTCTCTTCTTATCTTTTCCTTTTTGCTGTCAGGGGAGCTTATGAGAGCAGAAGCAGTCGATGGAGATGGCGACTTGAAGCCACTAAGCACGGCGGTTTAGAAGCAAGGCCGAGTGGAGCACACCAAATCCGGCCGGAGAGCGACTCAGTCCGGGCGCACGACCAGTGGGTCGAGGCAGGCGGCGGCTTGAGGACTACGGCTGTGGCCATGGCCTAAACCGGCCACGCGCGAGCGACGGCGGAAGTGGCGGCTGAAGGCCGCAGGCGTGAGCTCGTGCGGGGGTGAGGGCGGCTCGATGCGCGCGGACGCGCGACATTGGGTACCCGACAGGGCAGCTCGCGGCTGCTGAGGTAGTAGGCTGGTGAGGCAAGGTTGCAACTGCGGCGGGTTGCAGTGGTGGCAGAGGCGACCGAAGTGGCTGGGCAGCTCAACGCGCGTCCATGGGCTTGGCGGCTCAGAAACGACCCTACAGCAAAGGTGACTTGATGACCGATGAGTAGCTCGTAGCGATAGAAGTTTTGGCATAACGGGCGGCTCGACATAGGACGAAGCCGTGGCTGGCTGTTGGCGGAGACGAATAGCGAAAGCGAGTCTATAACCACGGAGATGGGCAGAGGCAAGCCTGCTGCGACAGCTGGAAGGTGCCTAGAAGCGGGTTGGACGATGAGGGGAGCCACAACAACCCAACGAAGGCGTTGGCATGGACTCGGAGGTGTCACGGGTGGCAGCAGCAATGAAACTCATGGGGACAGATACAGAACCGGTCACGGCGAGTCGTGGTTGTGGCGGAGACTCTGGGCCATACCGGTGCGGGTAGCGCAACCGAGCAATTTTGGCTGGGGGCTGTAGTGAGGCCAGGCAGCTTGAAGCTCCGACAACCAGATGGTGGCTGCTCGAGGGGGAAACTCAAGGCCGTGGAGAAGCAGAGGAGCCTCGGCAAGGCGAACAATGATAGTGAAACTACAGTGGCTCGTAGTGGAGGCGGATGAGCGATCCCCCACAATAGCTCGGCACAGGATAAATTCGCAGCAATGATGCCACAGAAGTGATGACGGCGGCCGGTGGTTTGATTATGCCGAGCAAGGCAAACCACGGGTCATTGCCGGCTACCCTGAGTCGGGGG
>NC_041381.1:209859129-209864522 GCF_002162155.2 Triticum dicoccoides | reverse complement strand
GCAGGCTGAGGGCGACTCGCGGTGATGTAAAGCCACAGCGGCTGACGGGGTGCAGCTACGAAGTCAGCAACTCACAGTGAAAATGGCCCGCGAGTCAAACTGTGGCATAGACAGTTGGAGGGGGTGGTGGCCCGCATCAACGATGGCTCAGATCGGAGGTGATAGCGGCAACAATGGAACTGCATGACGACTCATAGGCAGACGTAGTAGAGGTGGCTGGGTTGACCTGGAGGCAGGGCCGAGGCGACCCAGAGCAGAGCTGGCCGAGGGTGATGGCGGCTCGACCGAGTGGCTCGAGGAGGAAGGCTCGACGATGAGGCCGGTGAGGCAGACAGAGGTGGCGATTTGCGGGCGGTGGCTTGGTGCAGGGCCACGAAGGTTTATTGAAGCAGAGGCGGTCCAAAGAGGCCGCCGGCTCCGCACAGCGGCAGAGTCGAAAGGACTTGTCGGGTGGCTCAAATGTTGGCCGGAGGTGAACTTGCGCAATGGAGATTCAAAAGTGGCTGACTTGGAGCATAAACAGAGGTGGAGACCGAGAATGTGCCGTTATCCACTTCCAGCAGATGATTTTTTTCTTGACCTCACGTGGGGGCGAATCCGTGACTCTATCTGTTGCCAGTCATAACTATCTTCAAAAAAACTTAAGCCACGGTGACTCGAAGGGGCTTCGTTCCTAGTGCTTGTACAGGTGCAAACCAAGGCTGTAGAATCATCGCATCTCCCCATGCGTACAGGATGTTGTGGACCGCCCATAAAGGCGGCGTCTAGCAGATCACACTCAAACCAATTGAATTGGTGGCAGCGGATATTGATATCTCAGTGGAACCTGCGATTGGGTTGATCGCCGCCGAAATTCTCTTGAACTCTTGTTCATCCCGGCGGATCGTACGGTGTGATGGCGGCACGCACAGATAACCCTAATTTTCTCTTGACCGAAAATCTTGTGTATGTTGTTTTGACTGTTCGTCGGTGATGACGTCTGCGCCGGCTCTTTTTCATCCAACACATCGTGAGCTTCTCGATTCCTGAGATAGATCCCTCCAATAACTCAAGACCACCATGTGCAGGCCCCATGATGGGTGCCAATTGTCATGGATTTGTCACGGCAGATGTCCTAGTGTGTGAGGACGTAGTCGTGAGGCCAACACATCTACATAGTAGCATGAGAGGGCTTGAGTGGGACGAGAGACGCGAAGTTTTTTACCCAGGTTCAGCCCCTCACGGTGGAGGTAAAAGTCTACATCCTGCTTCATTGATATTGATCATGGTGCTCATGATTACAAGGGTGCTCTTTGGCTACCTCTCTCTCGAGAGCTATTGACTTGTCTGTCTCCCAAACCTCTCCTCTTGGGGTGCCCTGCCCGTCCTATATAAGTTGAAGGGGCGGGTTACATGACTAGTCCTGGTAGGATTAGGATTACTCTATTACAAGTGGAGTCCTAGTCTTGCTTCATTTGTAAGGGAATATTCGTTATGCCTTTCCTCTTAAGCCGGCGTAACATGAGCTGGCCTTCCATGAACGGCCTTCTGGGCCACCGGGTCTTGTCGCTCCTCTGACTCGCCTGCCAGGTCACCAATGAGTCACCTGAAGGAAATATGCCCTAGAGGCAATAATGAAGTTGTTATTTATATTTCCTTATATCATGATAAATGTTTATTATTCATGCTAGAATTGTATTAACCGGAAACTTAGTACATGTGTGAATACATAGACAAAACATAGTGTCCCTAGTGTGCCTCTACTTGACTAGCTCGTTAATCAAAGATGGTTATGTTTCCTGACCATAGACATGTGTTGTCATTTGATGAACGGGATCATATCATTAGAGAATGATGTGATGGACAAGACCCATCCGTTAGCTTAGCATAATGATCATTAATTCTTATTGCTATTGCTTTCTTCATGACTTATATGTTCCTCTGACTATGAGATTATGCAACTCCCAAATACCAGAGGAACACCTTGTGTGATATCAAACATCACAACGTAACTGGGTGATTATAAAGATGCTCTACAGGTGTCTCCGAAGGTGTTTGTTGGGTTGTCATAGATCAAGATTAGGATTTGTCACTCTGTGTATCAGAGAGGTATCTCTGGGCCCTCTCGGTAAAGCTCATCACTATAAGCCTTGCAAGCAATGTGATTAATGAGTTAGTTGCAGGATGAAGCATTACGGAACGAGTAAAGAGACTTGCCGGTAACGAGATTGAACTAGGTATGATGATACCGACGATCGAATCTCGGGCAAGTAACATACCATGACAAAGGGAACAACGTACATTTTTGCGTGATTTGATCAATAAAGATCTTCGTAGAATATGTAGGAGCCAATATGAGCATCCAGGTTCCGCTATTGGATATTCATCGGAGATGTGTCTCGATCATGTCTACATAGTTCTCGAACCCGTAGGGTCCGCACGCTTAACGTTTGATGACGATTTGTATTATGAGTTATGTCTTTTTGATGACCGAAGTTTGTTTGGAGTCCTGGATAAGATCATGGACATGACGAGGAGTCTCAAAATGGTCGAGAGGTAAATATTGATATATTGGAAGGTTAAGTTTGGACACCGGAAAAGTTTCAGAGAGTTCAGACATTTTTCGGAGTACCGAGGGGTTACCGGAACCCACGGGGAAGTGTTGGGCCAACATGGGCCTAAGGGAGAGAGAGGGGAGCCCGTGGGGGGGTGGCCGCACGCCCCCCTCCTAGGGAGTCCGAATAGGACTAGGACGATGGGGCGGCGCCCCCTTCCCTTTCCCTCTCCCTCTCCTTCCTATTTCCTCTCGTGAAAAAAAGGTAGGGGGGTGTCGGTGTCAAAACCGGCGGATCTCGGGTAGGGGGTCCCGATCTGTGCGTCTTAGGCTAATGGTAACAGGAGGCAAGGGACACAATGTTTACCTAGGTTCGGGCCCTCTCGATGGAGGTAAAACCCTACTTCCTGCTTGATTGATATTGATGATATGAGTAGTACAAGAGTTGATCTACCACGAGATCGAAGAGGCTAAACCCTAGAAGCTAGCCTATGATGATTATGATTCTGTCCCTAAGGACTAAAACCCTCCGGTTTATATAGACACCGGTGAGGGCTAGGGTTTACATGGAGTCGGTTACAAGGAAGGAAATATAATATCCGGATCGCCGAGCTTGTCTTCCATGCAAAGGAGAGTCCCATCCGGACACGGGACGAAGTCTTGAGTCTTGTATCTTCACGCTCCAATAGTCCGGCCAAAGTATAAGTCCGGCTATCCGGATACCCCCTAATCCAGGACTCCCTCAGTAGCCCCTGAACCAGGCTTCAATAACGATGAGTCCGGCGTGCAGTTTTGTCTTCGGCATTGCAAGGAGGGTCCCATCTCTGAATACTCCAAAGTAATTATCGAACACTTAAACCGTGTCCGGATCTGCAAGATGATCTTCACATACCACCAAAGAGAGCATGATATTTCACAAGTGCTATCTGCTGACAACTTTAGACAAAGCGACATGATACTACTGTCGTGTGGAGAACGTTTTCCCACAACCAGCCTCAGCGCATATCGCGAGGCGGTTTCCTCTGCATGTCTTGCTGAAGCAAAGATCGTGTCCCCTTATTGCGGGATTCTCATCAATACTGGTACGGGTAACCCAAACGCACCGCTAATTGCGGCGAGTGGAGAACGAGCGGGTTCCACTAGGCAAGTGGGGAGGCGCAAAAGCTTTTACCGCCCCTATAAAGAGATGAGGTCTCTTCCTTTTTACCCACGCCTTTTCCCTCTGCTAGCCCATTCCCCTCTGCTCGAGCCCTAGCGCCCAAGCACTCTTCTTCTCCACCGAAGAGTGGTTCTCCGAAGATGTCCAGACCTGGAGCGGGAGGCAAATGGATGGCCTCTACCGTCCAGGAGAAGGATATCAAGAGGCTCCGAGAGGCCGGGTACCTGGCCAAAAAGATCGGCCATCGTCTTTCGCCGGCGGGATAGATCGTCCCTACTCCGGAGCCCCACGAGAGGGTCATGTTTCTTCCTCATTTTTTCCGCGGGCTCGGGTTTCCCCTTCACCCATTCGTTCGCGGTATCATGTATTATTACGGGATTGACTTTCATGATCTGTCCCCCAGTTCTTTCCTTAATATCTCAACGTTCATCATCATGTGTGAGGCTTTTCTCCGAATTTCACCTCACTTCGGCCTATGGCTGAAGATTTTCAATGTGAAGCCCAAGGTGGTGAGTGGCGAGCACGCCGAGTGCGGTGGCGCCATGGTGAGCAAGATGCCCAAGGTTGTATGGCCAACGGGCGCTTTCAATGACTCCATCAAGGAGTGGCAGCAGCAGTGGTTCTATATCACCGAACCGCGCGGCAAAAAGTGGGCTGCAGCTCCTGAGTTCAGATCCGGAGCCCCACTGTGGCTCATGTCCTGGCCCGAGAAGGGCCTGAACTGGTCCTCGTCCGATGAGCTGTCACTGTTCCAGACGCGCGTCCAGAGTGTGGTCAACCAGGACTTCAAACTCGTCGACGTAGTCCAGGTGATGTTAGTTCGCCTGGTTCTCCCTTGCCAGCGTCGAGCCTGTAATTTGTGGGAATACGACCCAACCGAGCACCAGACCCTTCGAGAGCTCTATAGTTCCTCCCATAAGGATGTCTGGAAGGTGCTCTTTAAGTCCGGCAAATCATGGCCAGGCTCCACCAAGGACCGTGGGTATCAATTATCCCACTCTGCAAGTCCGGTAAGTTATTGCTATGCTCTGTCCATCCACACTTCAGTTGGCATGTCGTGAGGGAGACACTTTTATCATGTTTTATCATAACCCCAGGGATGGATAAAAAAGGTGGAGCGGATACATTGTCCTGCCCCGCTGCCGGAGGAACCGGCCGGACCTCTTCTGACGAAGATGCTGGTCCCAGCGCCTTACGAGGCACCGAAGAAAGAGGCTTCCAAGAAGGTCAAGAAGACCCGGAGTGGCCTCCGTCGTCGTGATGCTTCAGACAGAAAATTCGAAGACTCCAGCGACCATCCTTCTTCCGAAGACGAAGAGGAGGAGGCGGAGGAAGACGAGCCTCCCGCAGGGGGTGGGAAGAAAAGGACGGCTTCCTCATCCCTGGAGGCCAAATCACCAAAGAGGAGGAGAGGTTCCCTCCCAGAGGCATCCACCACGGCTGCTGATAGCAGCCCGGAGTGGGATCCCAGGGCCCAGCCCCTGGAAAAGTCGTAAGTATACGAAATCTGAACACGCATACGCGCCCGGGGTTGTTTGAATGTAGTAGTTTTAACTGTCGCCATATTTCGTACAACCCGGCGGGGTCCCACGCCGGATAGTCCTCATCGGAGGATTCGCTGAGCTCAGATGCCCTGGCGAGCGAGACGCCTCCAGAGGCCCCTTCCATGAAGCCTAGGCGCGACACCGAGGCGTCGTCTCA
>NC_041381.1:209775269-209859042 GCF_002162155.2 Triticum dicoccoides | reverse complement strand
ATATCCCTGGGGCCGGACACACGGGAGCAGCGGCTCCTATGAGTGTTGATGGTGGGGGTGATCTTCGGTCTGAACCCCAACCGGACACAGTCCTGGAGACCTTTAAAGCTCCAGGATCAGGTGAGCAGCCGCCTTTGGGGGGCCTACCTATTCCGCCAGCGGCCTATGCCCAAGCAGGGCTGCCGGGTGGCCTATCGACAGTGCTAAGAAGCGCGTCTATCGTCGATGAACATCGTGCCCTCATGGGTGCGGTGATTGAAAAGATCCAGTCCGCTGAGAGCGGACTGAACGAATCCTGCCTTAGTCTTATAAAGGGCTTTGAGGTATGTTTCTTAAGAGACCTTTGGGAGATTGTCATGATATGAGTAGTAGCCCCTGATGTACTATCCGGCGAAAGAGAGCCGAACAGGGGATCAAATTTTTTTGTTTTGCAGGAGACTCAGCTAATGACGTGTATCCCTTTGTTTGAAAACAGGCGTCTGCAGGGACGACCGCCGCTCATAGTGCGGAGGTGTCAGAACTAAAGCAGCGTCTGGAACAGGCCGAAGGGGACCTTGGCCGCGTGAAGAAGCAGTTGGAGGACAAGCAAGGTATGCCAGAACCTTGTGCTAAGTTGAGCACGAATTAGAAGATTGTGCCTAATTATGATATTTGCACTGTATGCTCTAGGGGCGAGTGCCGAAATTGAGGCACTGAAGAAGGCTGTGGCTGAAGCTGATAGTAAGGCCGCCGCCGAACAGGCTCTTCGTGAGAAGCACGAGGCCAGGGTCATTGAAGCCGAGCGAGAGCTCCTGGAGGCCGTGAAAAAAGGTGAGGGCTTGGAGCAGAGTCTAGTAGGGAAAGAATCCGAACTCGCCCAAGCTCTCCAAGCCGCAGAGGATGCTCGGGAGGAAGCCCGAGGTGCTTTGAGGGACATTCAGGAGGCCCGAAAGGTTGCAGCTGGTAAGGTCTTTTGTATTCATGGCCATTTTTACATGATAATGGGAGGAACTCTAAGCGATAAGCTGAATTCTTGTTTTTCCTGGGGCGTTTGCAGATCTGCCTTGCAGCATATCAGATGCCGCCCAATTCTACCAGACTGACGAGAAGAAGTCTGCGGAGAGGGATTTCTGGTCGCAGTATTTTGCGCCGAATTATCCGGTGCCCTTTATTGATCAGCTGAAGCAGCTGGTCGAACTGCACCAGGCGGCCGAACTAGCCATGAAGGACTTGGTTGTCCGACTGTGGCCCGCGGAGCCAATTGCAAGTAGTTACTTCGGACTCATGAAGCGAATTGTTGGCGCTTTCCCTCGGCTTGATGTCATTAAGCGATCGGTCTGCATAGAGGGTGCGCGCATGGCGTTTGCCTGTGCGAAGGTGCATTGGGGGAAGCTTGATGCTGAGAAGCTGATGACTGAGGGGCCGCTAGAGGGTAAGGAGCATCGCAAGCCCGAGTTGTACTATGAAGGTGTACTAAAAGGAGCCCACCTTGTGGCGGATAAGTGTACCAAAGACACTATATTTCCCTGAAGGCAGTCGTGCCATTCTTTGTAATGTGGGATAATGGCACTTCTATTATTTATTGCCTATTTTGTTTGAACGTTTGTTCTTCCTATGCGGCTGTTTAGTGTATGTAAATCCTGAGAGTTGGGCAGTCATCGGCTTCTGCCCCCACGTAAAAAGTACGGGGGTGTTCGGGACGTACCTGCACACTCTTTATCCCATTGTTGGGTCCTTTTAAGGAGGTGTTCCTCACCACGAACCAGGCAATCAGACTATAGGGCTTTATCACTCTCACTTAGCCATAGGAATTCGAGTATGGTGGGCGCAACCCCTAGTGTTCGGAAGGCTGAACTAGGGGCTCTATCGGCGCCTGATCGGAAGACCGATCCGTCGCACTTTGCATTTATAATGGCATTATGCGGAATAAATCTTTAAAGATTTTACAATCTCTCGAACAGCTGACCAGCTCTCGCTGTATCATGACAGTCAGTTTTCGGCTTTCTCTATTGAGGTGCTTGTCCGGAAGAACCGGGACACAGTCGCAGTAGTTCTCCAAGCGCTACCTTAGCCGATGGAGCGGAACGTAAGGTACCAAAACATGGGAGCCGGGCAAACCCAACTAATGACCCAAGACATGATTCTGAGCTGATGCATATAGTGCTATAAGTTCAGGGTGCCGAGCGACCGAAAAGGTGGTCGGACTTTATTGCCGACTATGAAGGCCTTGGCATAACACCAGGCGTGGGTGCCGTTTGTGACAAAGAGGCGTCAATGAGAAACAACGGCCGGTAAGTGTTATTTAAGTCTAAGCATTGTAGTAAAATGACATGTCTATGCATATGAGTGTTTTTGGCGGAACCTGTCGTGGCCGGACTGGAGGAGGCTGTGTGTGGATCTGAGGTGTATCCGGACTGCCTTATGTGTTCCTGCCTTGTGCGTCCGAGCTGATTCTGCATCGCCAGTCCTGTTCTGCGCCAAAGTTAGTCTGTAAAGACAAATTCTTAAAGGCAGCTACATGTACCGCTGTGGTTGAACCGTGGGTGCCTGAGCGGAGCCTGGCTGAACCATGCCATAAAGTAGTTCGGATTCCTCAATTGGTGTCCGGGTGTTTGGCTGCCCAATAAAAATTTGATAAACAGGCACGACTCGCTATTCCAGCGGCGGTATGATTTCCACTCTAAGGGTGGGGTTCGACCTTGCCCATAACTGTGACTATGTCATGTGGGACTGGCCTGATGTTGTACCTTGTTGAATCTAGCCAACATGGTTCGTCCCGGTAGTATGTGGTAATTACTGTATAAGGGGATAATGCCGAATACTTATTCTTTGGCGTGGCATTTGTTTGGTGATCCGAAGACAACCATTAGTATGGTGGGTCAGTTAAAACTTGGCCTTTGTACCTTGCATCTTTGAAGAGATGTTATTGATAGTTTTATGCCTCTGGGGGCTCGTGTAAAATGGAGCCCCCAAGCCACTGGGTAGATAGTGAGTGCAATAAAATTTCTATGGCTGGTGTTGTCCGGACGGTCGATGTGATTAGAGACGATTGGCCGTATTTTTGTACTGTGAGGGGATCTTCCTCACCATGTTTGACTGGTCTTTTGTTGTTTGAGACCTCCCTTCATTGTTTCCGGCGCAAGATCGGCCGTTTTGTTTGGAAGATCCGACATTCTCTATTGGTATGCTTGGCCGCCCTTCTGGGGGTACCATGAATTTCACATGGTTGATCGAGTATGCTGCCTGGGCCAGATGGGACTGAGCTGTTCTTTTTCCACTGAACGGACTGGGGGCCGCTGAATTTGGCACCAACTTCCCTGACTTGATGTTTATGATGATTGCACCGAGGCTTGAGGATGCCTCCTTGTGTTTCATTCGTATTGTCTTGGACCGTGGTGGTATGTTGACATCGGGGTATGTGCCTTAGGTTCTCCTTCTTAGGTTGAGTTAGCAAATTATGCTGTGTGTGCCCTTTGTCGGGGCGGTCGAGTCTGTATTCCTCGGTGGCCAGGACCTTCGTCCATCTGTCCACGAGCAAATCTTGGTCAACTTTGAGCTGGTGTTGCTTCCTTTGCAGGTTCCTCGCAGTGGCCATGAGGCGTCGCTTGAAGCGAACTTGTTCCACGGGATCCTCAGGCACGCCGAATTCATCATCGCCGAGGCTTACCTCGTCTTCGGAGGGGGGGGGGGCATATAGTTGTTCCTCTCCAAGTATCCGACCGTGGCCAGTCCGGCCTGCTTGAAGGCAGGCTAATCAGGGTTGTATTCATCTTTGGCACCATCCGGATTGTTTTCATCTCCTGTGCCGGTATTGTTGTGGCGGGGCTTGGAGCGGTGTTGACGACGCCCATGCTTAGCTTTCTTCCCCGAGGGGTTATCCTCCATTGCCTCATCGCCATTAGTTTTCTTTGGAGTGTCCACCATATATATATCGTATGAGGAGGTGGCTATCCACCGCCCCGTGAGCGGTGGTTCCTGTTCTTCTCCTGCATCGTCGTCCATACTGTCGATGTCTTCGGATTCGAAGTCAAGCACGTCGGTTAAATCATCGACCGTGGCAATGAAGTGGGTGGTGGGTGGGCAACGAATTCCTTCGTCATTTGCTTCCCACTCGAGCCGGACATAGTTCGGCCAAGAGTCTCCTGACAAAGAGAGAGACTTTAACGAGTTCAGCACGTCGCCAAAGGGCGAGTGCTGGAAGACATCCGCAACGGTGAACTCCATTACCGGAGGCCAACCAGGTTCGGCAGGCTCGGGAGCATGCGGCCTGGAACCTACAGCCGGATACGAGTCCGGGGGTCCGGTGTCACAGGCTTCTTTGGGGGTGAGGCCTGTGTTCGGCTCTACCGTCGATGAGTGTGCGGCCTCTGGGGCGGGGTCCATCCACCTGTCCTCGGGCGACGCAATCTGCTCTGGATTTAGGTCCGGGGCTCCTGCAGGGGCAATATCCCGAGCATTGTCTGACAGCAGGTTTAAGCCGTGCTCATCGTGACTGTCCGGCGCTCCTGGCGCATGCTCAAATCCATTGAAGATCAAGTCTCCGCGGATATTGGCCGTGTGGTTCAAGTTTCCAAACCTGACCTGGTGGCCAGGGGCGTAGCTGTCGATCTGCTCCAGATGGCCAAGCGAATTGGCCCGTAGTGCGAAGCCGTCGAACATGAAGATCTGTCCGGGGAGAAAAGTCTCACCCTGGACCGCGTTGTTGTTGATGATTGAAGGAGCCATCAAGCCTTGCAGCGACGACATAGAGGAACTCTCAATGAAAGCACCAATGTCGGTGTCAAAACCGGCGGATCTCGGGTAGGGGGTCCCGATCTGTGCGTCTTAGGCTAATGGTAACAGGAGGCAAGGGACACAATGTTTACCCAGGTTCGGGCCCTCTCGATGGAGGTAAAACCCTACTTCCTGCTTGATTGATATTGATGATATGAGTAGTACAAGAGTTGATCTACCACGAGATCGAAGAGGCTAAACCCTAGAAGCTAGCCTATGATGATTATGATTCTGTCCCTTAGGACTAAAACCCTCCGGTTTATATAGACACCGGAGAGGGCTAGGGTTTACATGGAGTCGGTTACAAGGAAGGAAATATAATATCCAGATCACCAAGCTTGTCTTCCACGCAAAGGAGAGTCCCATCCGGACACGGGACGAAGTCTTGAGTCTTGTATCTTCACGCTCCAATAGTCCGGCCAAAGTATAAGTCCGGCTGTCCGGATACCCCCTAATCTAGGACTCCCTCAGGGGGCGAATCCTACTTGGACTAGGAGTCCAAGTAGGACTCCCCCCATGTCGCGCCCCTCCTGGCCGCCGGCCTCTCTCCCCCCTCCATTATATATGTGGGCAAAGGGCACCCCAAAGACACATCAATTGTTCTCTTTGCCATGTGCGGTGCCCCCCTCAACAGTTTACTCCTTCGGTCATAGTGTCGTAGTGCTTAGGCGAAGCCCTACGCAGATCACATGATCAACACCGTCACCACGCCATCGTGCTGACGAAACTCTCCCTTGACCCTCTACTGGAACAAGAGTTCGAGGGACGTCATCGAGCTAAATGTGTGCTGAACACGGAGGTGCCGTACGTTCGGTACTTGGATCGGTTGGGTCGTGAAGACGTTCGACTACATCAACGGCGTTAACTAACGCTTCCGCTTTCGGTCTACGAGGGTACGTGGACACACTCTCCCCCTCTCGTTGCTATGCATTTCCTAGATAGATCTTGCTTGTTCATCGGAATTTTTCTGAAATTGCATGCTATGTTCCCCAACATGACCAGGCCTAGACGGGTCATTAGTGAGTGGAGAAATCCTGGCGGGTCCCTTAGTTAATCGCCAAATTGGGGCGGGTCACTAGTGAGTTGCCAAATCCGGCCGGGTCATACTTCCGGCCGGGTCATACCGCGGGGTATATCCCCAACACTATGGTAGATTTATCTTAATTCTTATTTCGTAGTTGCGGATGCTTGCCAGAGCGGTTAATCATAAGTGGGAGGCTTGTCCAAGTAAGGACGATACCCAAGCACCGATCCACCCACATATCAAATTATCAAAGTAACGAACGCGAATCATATGAGCATGATGAAAACTAACTTGACAATAATTCCCATGTGTCCTCGGGAGTGCTTTGCTTTATACAAGAGTTTGTCCAGGCTTGTCCTTTGCTACAGAAAGGATTGAGCCACCTTGCTGAACCTTAGTTACATTTGTTACTTGTTACCCGTTACGAATTATCTTATCATACAACTATCAGTTACCCATAATTTCTGTGCTTGCAAAGAATACCTTGCTGAAAACGCTTGTCATTTCCTTCTGCTCCTCGTTGGGTTCAACACTCTTACTTATCGAAAGGACTACAATAGATCCCCTATACTCGTGGGTCATCACATATTCTTTTCTTTTGTAGCCCTACGCAGATCCCCTATACTCGTGGACTTTCATATGGTTCAAAGTAATAGTCTAGTTTTGACATGAAGACTTCAATAATCAAGCATATCAACAAGCAACCATGTCTTTCAAAATATCAACACTAAAGCAAGTTATCCCTAGCCCATCATGCTCAATTATTGATCCATTCATGAAACACACTCGCATATTAGCTAAATCCAATACTCAAGTACGATCATAGTGCCCCTTAGTTGGTGCTCATAAGAGAAGGTGGAGACTCAAAAAATTGCATAAAGTAAATAGATAGGCCCTTTGGGGAGGGAAGTAGGGATTTGTAGAGGTGCCAGAGCTCAAAGCTTAAGTTGAGTGATAAAAAAAATTGGGAGGCATACTTTTGCCGTCAACGAAAACTACCGAGTAATTCCTAACACTTTCCATGCTTGATATATCATAAGCGGTTCCCAAATGGAAAATAAAGTTTATTCCTTTTTCCACCATTCTTTCATAACCAATGGCTAGCCATATCCACAGGTGCCTTCCATACCAACACTATCCAAGGAATTTATTATTTGACAACACAAAGTAAATTTCTTTTTCATTTCGGGATTGGGCATCCCTATTACCGCCATACTCTTGTGCAATGACAAGTCAATAAACACTCATCTTGAGAATAACACATCTAGCATGGAAAATATTGGTCAGCCCCTGCCGCTTCATGAGCAGTACAAGCACACAAAAAGGAAATTTATTTTGAAAAATAGAGATGGCACATACAAATTTGCTTAGAATAGCGTGAAAATACCGCATATAGGTAGGTATGGTGGACTCATATGGCAAAACTGGGTTTAAGGATTTTGGATGCACAAGTAGTATTTCTACTTAGTACAAGTGGAGGCTAGCAAAAAGATTGAGAAGCGACCAACCAAGAAACGAAAAATCACATAAGCGAGCATTAAGCATAACTAACACCGAATAATGCACCACAAGTAGGATGTAATTTCATTGCATGATTTTTGATTTTCGTGCTTGCATAGGAATCAAAAACCTTAGCACCAATATTCTTACTAAAGCATAATTATTCACCAACATGACTCACATATCACTATCATCATATCTCAAGACTATTACAAAGAATCAAGTTTATCTTGTCCAGTGATCTTCATGAAAGTTTTTATTATATCCCTCTTGAATATCTATCACTTTGGAACTAGTTTCATATATTGCAATTGCTTTTGACAAGCTCAAACAAATATAAGTGAAGAACATGAGCATGATTTTTTTCGTCTCTCAAAATAATATAAGTGAAGCATGAGAGAATTTCTTCAAAATTACTAACTCTCAAATAAATCTAAGTGATGCATAACAACATTTCTTCAAAAATATTAAGGCACACCGTGCTAAAAAAGATATGAGTAAAGCACTAGAGCAATTCCATAGCTAAAAAAATTGAAGTGAAGCATAGAGCAATTCTAACAAATCATAGAATAATTTTGGCTCTCTCAAATAGGTGTGTCCAGCAAGGATACTTGTGACAAACTAAAAAGAAAATCAAGCAAAGACTCATATAATACAAGACGCTCCAAGCAAAACTCATGATATGTGAAGGATAAAAATATAGCTCCAAGTAAAATACCGATGGTCGTTAGAAGAAAGAGGGGATGCCATGATACGTCTTCGTCGTATCTTCTTTTCCTAACGCTTTTCCTCTTGATTTGCACTCTAATTTGTATGATGTGAATGAAACTAACCCGGACTGACACTGTTTTCAGCCGAACTACCATGGTGTTGTTTTTGCGCAGAAATAAAAGCTCTTAGAATGGAACAAAACTTTGCGAGGATTTTTTATACAATAAAAGATAATTTCTGGAGCCAAGAACAACCAGAGGGGGGCACCTGGGTGGGCAAAACACACCAGGGTGCGCCACCCCCTCCAGGCGCGCCCAGGTGGGTTGTCCCCACAGACCCTGGAACCGATGCTATAAAATCCTATTTTTCCAGAAAAAAACCAGGGAGAAAGAATTATCGCGTTTCACGAGATGGAGCCGCCGCTGCCTCCTGCTCTTCATTGGGAGGCCAGATCTGGAGTCCGTTTGGGGCTCCGGAGAGGGGTATCTTTGATCTTCGTCATCACCAACCCTTCTCCATCGCCAATTCCATGATGCTCCCCATCGGGAGTGAGTAAGTCCTTCGTAGGCTCGCTGGTCGGTGAGGAGTTGGATGAGATTCATCATGTAATCGAGTTAGTTTTGTTAGGGCTTGATCCCTAGTATCCATTATGTTCTAAAATTTATGTTGCTATGACCTTGCCATGCTTAATGCTTGTCACTTTGGGCCCGGGTGCCATGATTTCGATTTGAACCGTTTTTATTATCACCATTATATCTATGTTCAAGATTCGATCTTGCAAGTTATAGTCACCTACTATGTGTTATGATCCAGCAACCCCGGTGTGACAATAGTCAGGACCACTCCCGGTGATGACTGTAGTTTGAGGAGTTCATGTATTCACCATGTGCTACTGCTTTGTTCTGGTTCTCTATTAAAAGGAGGCCTTAATATCCCTTAGTTTCCAATAGGACCCCGCTGATGCCCCACAAGTATATGGGGTCAATTGTAGCCTTTTCGATAAGTAAGAGTGTCGAACCCAACGAGGAGCAGAACAAAATGACAAGTGGTTTTCAGCAAGGTAATGTCTGCAAGTGGTAAAATTGTATGTAGTGGAGTAGTTTGATAGCAAGATAATTTGTAACGAGCAAGTAACAATAGTAGTAATAAAAGTGCAGCAAGGTAGCCCAATCCTTTTGAGGCAAAGGACAGACCAAAACAGTTTCTTATGATAAGCAAAGTGTTCTTGAGGGTACACAGGAATTTCATCTAGTCACTTTCATCATGTTGGCTTAATTTGTGTTCGGTACTTTGATAATTTGATATGTGGGTGGACTGGTGCTTAGGTGTTGTTCTTACTTGAACAAACCTCCTACTTATGATTAACCCTCTCGCAAGCATCCACAACTATGAGAAAAGTATTAAGAATAAATTCTAACCATATCATTAAACTTTTGCATCCAATCGGTCCCTTACGGAATAGCGCATAAACTGGGGTTTAAGCTTCTGTCACTCTCGCAACCCACCATCTAATAACTACTCCACAATGCATTCCCTTAGGCCCAAATATGGTGAAGTGTCATGTAGTCGACGTTCACATGACACCACTAAGAGAATGACAACATACATATCATCAAAATATCAAACACATATCAAGTTTGCATGATTACTTGCAACATGATTTCTCCCATGACCTCAAGAATGAAAGTAACTACTCACAAATGATAAACATGCTCAAGAACAGAGGGGTATTAAATAGCATAATGGATCTGAACATATAATCTTCCACCAAATAAACCATATAGTAATTAACTACAAGATGTAATCAACACTACTAGTCACCCACAAGCACCAATCTATAGTTTTGGTACAAAGATTGAACACAAGAGATGAACTAGGGTTTGAGAGGAGTTTGTGCTGTTGAAGACGTTGATGAAGATAGCCCTCCCTAAGATGGGAGAGTTATTGGTGATGATGATGACGATGATTTTCCCCTCCAGGAGGGAAGTTCCCCCGGTGGAATCGCTTCGCCGGAGGGCAAAAGTGCTCCTGCCCAAGTTTCGCCTCGAGGCGGCGGCGCTTCGTCCCTAAAGTCCTCTCCTGATTTTTTCTAGGTCAAAATGACTTATATACCAGAAGATGGGCACCAGAGGTGGGCCAGGAGGGCAGCACCCACCAGAGCGCGCCTGGGCCTCCTGGCGCGCCTAGGTGGGTTGTGCCCAGCTGGTGGCCCCCCTCTGGCACTTATTTGCTCCAATATTTACTAAATATTCCATAAATAATCCTCGAGAAGTTTCAGCTCATTTGGAGTTGTGCAGAATAGGTAGCTTGACGTAGCTTTTTTAGGTCCAGATTTCCAGCTGCCGGAATTCCCCCCTTGGTGCATACCTTGCATATTATGAGAGAAAACGCATTAGAATTACTCCAAAAAGCATTATTATACAATAAAACAACATAATAACAATAGGAAAACATGATGCAAAATGGACGTATCAACTCCCCCAAGCTTAGACATCGCTTATCCTCAAGCGAAAACCGAAATCGAAGAACATGTCCATATGCTTAGAGAGAGAGAGAGGTGTCGATAAAAACAAAAATACAGACATAGCAGCATCATGTGACTTATTATAATAACAACAAACTTTAGCATTATACTTTTATCACAGAACTTTTATCATAGACTTCTCATGAACAAGTGACAATTCATCACAACATCGAAGTATAAAGCATAAACTCTATTGGAAACCAACAAATTATGTTCTCAGTCAACTTTGCAACTACAATTCATCATCTTTTTAGGAAGGGTCACGTATCAGAACCTTTAGGCAAGTCCACATACTCAACCATCATTTAGTCTTCTATGATTGCTAACACTCACCGCATACACATGAGAAAAATGTTTCAACCGGACACATAGAAAGATAGGGGCTTATAGTTTTGCCTCCCAACGAACTCACCTCGAGGGTGATGTCAACAATAATAACTCATGCTACCCATATTCAACCGGATATATGTGCCTAGATCTTTCCTCACCACATGATGCTTGCCAAAGGAGAAAAATAAAAGGAATAGAGAGAAAAACTTTGACACTTGCATGAAAGTAAATACATGAAAGTAAAAGATAGGCCCTTCGCAGAGGGAAGCAGAAGTTTCCATGCACTTTTTGTTTGTATGCTCAACCCCTTGGTGCAAGAGAACGTCACGCTATATTGCCCCTTGTGATGGCAACCTTTATTATGCAGTCTGTCTCTTCTATTCTTCACCATCACAAGCTCGTACAACGCTCAATTTTCCCTTACACTAAATGATCTCATATTTTTAGAAGCAATTTTTATTGCCCTTTTTGCACCAATGACAACTTACTTGAAGGATCTTACTCAATCCATAGGTAGGTATGGTGGACTCTCTAATGAGATTTGGGTTTAAGGGTTTTGGATGCACAAGTAGTATCTCTACTTAGTGCAGAGTTTTCGGCTAGCAAAGATAGGGGCAAGCACCCACTACTAGGGAAAAGGCTAGCAGTAGCGCTGGTTTTAGGTATATCAGTAGCACGGGGTGGCGCGCTACTGATATGGCGCTACATCTAAAGTGCATCAGTAGCGTGTGCTTGCCCACGCTACTACTATAGCTTCTTAGTAGTAGCGCTTTTGGTATAGAGCGCTACTGGTAGTTACTAGCAGTGCGCCTTCCTACCCGTGCTACTACTATTGTTGCGTATTTCTTTTTTGTTTTATGTTGTATTCATACGCCATTATACAAGTTTTCATACAGTAGCAATTTAGAGATTGTTTTTACATCAGAATGAGTTATTACACCATAGGGTGAAAGAACCATGGATTAGTTTCAAATGCATGGATCCAAAGTGACCAATGGTCACTTTGGATCCATCCACTTGAAACTAAACCGTAGTTCTTTGACCCAATGACATAATAACTCATCATCATCATCATCATCATCATCATCATCATCATCATCACCATCATCATCATCATCATCATCATCATCATCATTAACAACAACACCAACAACAACATCATTATATCATTAACAACTCATCATAATAATACATCATTGTCATATAACACCTCCTCATGATCATCATTTTTATCAATGAGACATCATATAGAAAGCTGGTCAGTAGTCATAATCACAACTCCTCATCATCATCAACTCTAACACATTGTACCACATAATAACACATTGTACCTAGGACCTACTTCTCTCTCATAGGACCTACTATGTTCTCTTAGGTAAAATAGCATAAAACAAGATAGGCCCTGACTCTCCATTATGGAGAATGGAGATTATCCTGGCTCCAGTTCTTGCCCTTCGCCTAATGTTGCTTCCAAGTAGCTCCCTACGAGTGACCATACTTTTTTTTCAATCTTTGATTGTCATGTCTTCATTGGTTTTAGAAATCCGATATGAACAGGAGTGATTCGTAGGATGACCTGGCCGTACATTCAAAACATCAAGGCGACCTTTCTGAAACATCAGATGAGGCACACACTCCTGCGGGATTATCTGTTGAAAAACATAGTAATAACTTCGTAGTTAGCAATGTAGTTCAGTTTTAGAAGAATTTATGCAAAAGATGCACAAATTGCGTAATACTAAAAAAATGTTACCATGACATTTCCATGGATGTTAGCATAGTTCAACACATGCACTAGTGGCACGTATTGACCATAATGTGGAGGAGTTTGATAATACATATTGTAATTCTCAAGATCAGTAATAAATGCGATTAGATGATTTTTCTCCTGATAAGTTAATTCTGAGCCATCGGTGTAGTAGGTTCTGTCTACCATCTTCCACACATTCTTTGAAGAATGACAATAAGCTATCAATGGAAATAAGCTGTCAAATATTTTGAAATAAACAATATAAATTACTTAGTAACTATGTTTGAGAAACTCACATAGCGGTAGAATTGGAAGCGTATCAACAAGGACCCAAATGTCCAAATTGTCTTCCTCGATGTCAGGATCACCAAGATCCATGGTGACAAGCATACCCTCTTGAAAATCATACATCTTGCAAAGTGTTTCCCAATTCGGGCAACCAAAATGGGATACACTCTCAGAATTGTATAGATTTACCTCAAAATCCATACCATGATGGGTCCTTAGGTCAATTTTCTTTGTTTCCATACTCTCATGATCTACAAAATCCATCCTCTCCAAGATATAGCGTCTTGCATGGCATGGGATAAGATAGTCGAATTGTAAAAGAAAAAAATTACACGTTGAAGTAGTAGAAGTTGAGCTTAATTACGAAAAAACACTTTGCGCCGTAGCGTACCGTTTCAACATCGAAGTCCTCCTGGAGCTTAATGCTGAAGCGCCGACCTTCTACAAAATGAGGCCTGTCGCAGAAACCCCGGTTGTCGCCGCACCAGGAGCACTCCGCGAGACTTTCATCCGATGACATTTCCTATGTTCATAATTCAAAGATTAAACTTCTAAAATTGAATATATGTACTACAAAAACTAAATTAGATCATCATTATTCAGCACTGGTTGACTATCGGTCTGTCGAGTCTTTTTTTTGAAAACTCTTAGCTCACGTAGTGTATATATTCGACTGTTGGTGATGGTCGCTCCTCCCTTCGTCCCCGAGTGCATTTAACCAAAATGTCTAGCACACGGGAACAAAGGAGAAGTGACCCCCACGACAACAATCGGCATTCTTCTTCTTTCATAAATGGTGGACACACTCCCACACTGATTTTTCGACCGTGGGTGATGGTCGTTACTCCTCCTTCCCCTAGTGCTTAACAAAGGTCTAGCACAAGGAGAATAAGGAGAAACGACCGCCACGACAACAGTCGGGTTTCTTCCTCTCTCGTATATGGTGTAGACTTTCTCCCCCACTCATTTTTTGATTGTCATGTATGGAGCCTTGATAGACTTAAAGTCAACTTGAAATGTCATTTAATTATATTTCTAGAAAATCCAGGCCACTTGATATTTCCTACATATTCTAGCACAAGTCATGCCAAAATTCACGGAAAAATCTGGCATGACCTTTGCTAAAAAAGGACATATCAAGTGCCTGAAATTTGCCGGAATGGAAATTAATCAACACTCCGGCAAAACATAGGCCACTCGGAGGTGTTACCTGCAAACATGGCCACTTGGGCAAGCACATATCCTATTTGCATTCAAACTTGATGGTCATTGCATTCAAACTTGATGGTCATTGCATTTCAATGGTTGAAAATATGAACAAAAACATTTCAAAATATCTTATCGAACTCATATTGACATGGAGATTTGGCTAGTCTCACCTCGAGGTCGGAGGGGGCCTGTGACAGGGACGACGGCGGCGACGACTTGGAGATTTGGCTACAAAAACAAAATAGTATTCAAAATAGTGCTCTCCAATTTGAGCATTCAAAATAGGAGCAGTTCTCCAATCTTAGCATTCAATAAGAAAAAATAAATCATAAAATAAATTAGTATTCAAATTAGCATGCATTCAATAAGCAAAACTAAATCATCTCTTGCGTCCGTACATCTCGAATATTATCACTAATACATCTCGAATAGTCTGATACATATAACCTCACTAATATAGCTAAAACCCTAGCGAACGACGGGTGTCGGCCCGGGCGGTGGACACCCAAAGAGAAGGAACCATCACAGGATCATAGCTCTGGTGAGATCCCTGAAGAACCTTCCCTCCAGCGCAACCATGTAGCGATGGACGTGCTCGTCTTCCTCGCTAACACGGTGATGTACCACCTCCACGGGGTCCTCAAGCCTCCGCACCATCACTGGCCCACGCGACCGCCACCAAAGAAGGTTTGGGTCAACGACGGGCTGGCTCCTCACCAAGCCGCGCCTCCCAGAAGGTAGCACATCCCAGTACCAGCCCGACGGAGCCTAGTCCCGGACATGGCCCCTCTGATCAAGCAGACCTCCTCCGTCGAGTCGGTGAGGAGGATGCAGGATAGGCATCGTCAACGTCGATGTAGGAATAATTGCTTTAACTAAAAAGGTAAACTAGTTCTATTAATTTTCGTTCTAAAAATAAAATAGTTGTATTAATTCAACTAGTTCAACTAAGCACTTACTATAAATGAAAATAAACTAGTTCTTACTAAAAATAAACTAGTTCAACTAGTTCTATTAATTTTCTTACTAAAAAAACTAGTTCTATTAATTCAACTAATTCTTACTAAAAATAAACTAGTTCAACTAGTTCTATTACTTTTCTTACTAAAAATAAACTAGTTCTATTAATTCAACTAGTTCTTACTGAAAAATAAACTAGTTCAACTAGTTCTATTAATTTTCTTACTAATTCTAACACTTACTAAAAACAGTAAAAAACTATATTGAATTTTTTCTCTAAGCTAAACACTACTGCCCTAGTTAAACCCTACTGCCCTAGTTCTTAAGCATCTACAAGTACTAACTAATTAGATGAACCCTACCTAGGTACTTAAGCATCTAGAACTACTTAAGCACCCATTGATGAACCCTAGGAATTTGTCCTAAAAACTAATTAAGCATCTACAACTACTGTCGTAATCAATATCTAGTTTACAATTAAGCATCTACAACTACTACCCTAATTAGCATCTAATTTGATGAACCCTAACTAATTAGATGAACTCTAAAATTTAACCCTAGGAACCCTAGCTAGGCAGAGGTAGGGGAGGAGGAGGAGGGTGTGCTCACCTCGGGCGCCGACGGAGTTGGGGAGTAGCCGAGGGAGGGGCACGCGGCGTCGAGGTCGGGGTCAGGGTTCAGGCGCGCGACGGAGGGCGGCGATGTAGGGGGCGTCGAGGTCGGGGTCGGGGGCAGCATCGAGGGCGTGCGGAGGGCGACGGGAGAGCGTGCGACGACCGGGCAATGACGGCGGCGACAACAGACGCGTGAGTTGGATTTATGGGAAGTGGCCATGGGAAGAAGAACCGCACGTGGTTAAGTCAAAAGTAGCAGTAGCGCGTTCCAGGAAAAGCGCTACTGCTACATTGGCTATAGCGCTGGATGGAAACAAGCGCTACTGCTAAGTTAGCTATAGCGCGTGTCCAGAAAGCATGCTGCTACTATGCCTTTCTCCTTTATTTTTCTTTTTCATTTATTTTCATTCACATTTTCTTTTTTTCCTTCCCCTTTTTCTATTTCTTTCATTTTCATTTACTTTTCTATATGTTTTTCATTTTATTTTCCTTTCCTTAGCAGTAGCGCTTTCTGCATAAAACACGCTGCTACAATAATCTTAGCAGCAACACGCTTTTCTTAAGCACGCTATTACTATTGGCATCCTGGCGAGATTAGTAGGGGGAATTGTAGTTGTAGCGCTTCTTCCGTGAGACGCGCTACTGCTACAAACTTAGCTGCAGCGCGTTTAGTTCACACGTGCTAGTGGTAAATTGTAGTAGCGCTTCTTTTTAGCCCGCGCTACTGGTAAGTTTCTGTGTATAAGGTTTTCCCTAGTAGTGACCACATGTTGAAGGATCTATGACAATATAACTTCTATGTGAATATGAACAAACATAAATCATTAAGTTGTCTTCCTTGTCCAACGTCAACAATTTTGGTATATAATATTTTGATGGGTGCTCACAATCATAAAAGATTTCCAGGATAGTATATTTATATGTGAATCTTCTCTTCACTTATTAATTCTTTCATGAGTTGCATCATTCACTAATGCTATGTTTTTCAATCTACAATAAAATTTTCTACTTATACTTTTCCTTGTGTAATGTCATCACTTACCATAAGATTAGCATGTGATCTTTTCTTTTTATTTCCTTTCTTTTTATTGCAACAAGAAAGTAAATAACGCAAAACTAAAACTAAACTTTATTATATATCTCGCACACGATTACAAGGATTGATCACTAAGCAAACTCACAAAAAGAAAAGATCGAACTAAACTTTTATTCATCTCATAGCAAACGATAACCATGGATCAAACTAATAAAGTAAAGGCAAAAGATAGTGGAGATGATACGATATCGGGGCACCTCCCCAAGCTTGGCGAAAGCCAAGGGGAGTGCCCATACTCGATACTCCGTTTTCCTTTGGTGGTGAAGAAGAAGATGGTGGTGATGAAGTAGTGGGTTTGTCCTTCTTCCTTAGATTACGCTCGAGGACGAAATTCTCATCTTTCAGTTCACGGGTCTCCCACTCAAGCTCCAACACCTTTTTGCATAAATCTTGCTTATTTTCCTGTAAGAGACGAAAAGGGATAAACTGGATCTTAGGCCTCTTTGCTTTATTGGGGAGACTTGACTTCTTAAATTCAACGTGCATATCCCCAGGTTGGGGCAATAGAACTTCATCCTCCTCCGAGCTCGTCTCCTCCTTCCCCTTAGGATCATAGTCTTCTTCTTCCTCCAAAGTCCAGCCATATTCCTTCACATCCCCATAGAATTTGGAATTTGCGATATAATCCGCAACGTAGCTCTCACCCTCCGAGTCTTGGGATGACATAATTTCATATCTGACAGGAAAACATAGAGAAAAGAAAACAGGAGTTTTCTCCGTGATACAGAGGTCAACAGGTTCGGGAGGTATATATAGATTTTTTATCTTGGGGAACAAGTAGAACGGAAGAAAAACCGAGTCCGAAAAGTTCCTGAGGTGGGCACAACCCACCTAGGCGCGCCAGGCGTATCGGTCCCACCAGGGTCACTTTCTTGGAAGTTTCTTATTTTCCTAATTTTCTAAATATTCCAAAACTGACAAAAAATATTTTTGCGGATTTTTCGGAGTCTGTTTACTTACCGTATCACGTACCTCCTTTTTTCATGATTCTCGGGTGTTCCGGAAGGTTTCATTTATGTGTTCTTCCAGTGTCAAAGTTTGGATAATATTGCTTTCAACATTAATGGGCGTACCTAAGATATAGTGTTTTATTCGTTGCCCATTGACAACCTTCGGGTTAGTACCTTCGACATTATTTATTTTGATAGCTCCGGATCGATAGACCTCCACGATGACATAGGGTCCTTCCCATTTGGGGAGGAGTTTTCCTGCAAAGAATCTAAAACGAGAGTTGTACAAAAGAACATATTCTCCAACTTTGAACTCACGCTTTTGGATTCTTTTGTCATGCCATCTTTTAACTCTTTCTTTGAATAACTTTGCATTTTCATAAGCCTGGGTTCTCCATTCATCTAATGAGCTAATACCAAATAACCTATTTTCACCAGCAAGTTTGAAATCATAATTGAGTTCTTTAAATGCCCAATATGCTTTATGTTCTAACTTAAGAGGCAAATGACAAGCTTTTCCATAAACCATTTTATATGGAGACATACCCATAGGATTTTTATAAGTTGTTCTATAAGCTCAAAGTGCGTCATCTAATTTCTTAGACCAATTCTTCCGGGACCTATTAACAGTCTTTTGTAAGATTAGTTTTATTTCTCTATTGCTACTAGACTGAGGATGATAAGGTGATGCAATTCTATGGTTAACAACATACTTAGCAAGCATTTTACGGAAAGCACCATGAATAAAGTGTGAACCACCATCAGTCATTAAATATCTAGGGACTCCAAACCTTGGGAAAATAACTTCCTTAAGCATTTTAATAGAGGTGTTGTGATTGGCACTACTAGTTGGAATAGCTTCTACCCACTTAGTAACATAATCAACAACAACCAAAATATGTGTATACCTATTAGAGGAAGGAAAAGGTCCCATGAAATCAAATCCCCAAACATCAAATGGTTCAACAGCAAGTGAATAATTCATAGGCATTTCTTGACGCTTACCGATATTACCTATTCTTTGACATTCATCACAAGATGAGACAAACTTACGGGCATCCTTGAAGAGAGTAGGACAATAAAAACCAGATTGCAATACCTTATGAGCGGTTCTGTCTCCCGCGTGATGTCCTCCATAAGCTTCAAAGTGAAATTTCCATAGGATTTTTCTGTGTTCATGCTCAAGTACACAACGTCTAATAATACCATCTACTCCTCCTTTATAAAGATGTGGGTCATCCAAAAAAGTAATGTCTTAAATCATAGAAGAATTTTTTTCTTTTGTTGGTATGTTAAGCTAGGTGGTATGCATTTAGCAACAATATAATTAGCGTAGTCAGCATACCAAGGTGTACTATTAGAAACATTTATTGCGGCTAGTTGTTCATCAGGAAAGCTATAATTAAGAGGTTGTGGGTCATAAAGAATATTTTCAAGCCTAGACAAGTTATTAGCTACGGGGTTCTCTGCTCCTTTCCTATCAGTGATATGCAAATAAAATTCTTGTAGCAGAAGAACCCACCTAACGAGTCTAGGTTTACCATCTTTCTTTTCCATAAGATATTTTATAGCAGCATGATCAGTGTGAACAATTACCTTAGAATCAACAATGTGAGATCTGAATTTATCACAAGCAAACACCACTTCTAAGAATTCTTTTTCAGTAGTAGCATAATTACATTGAGCATTGTCTAGAGTTTTAATAGCATAGTGAATAACATTTAGTTTCTTATCAACTCTATGTCCTAGAACAACACCAACAGCATAATCACTAGCATCACACATAATCTCAAAAGGCAACTTCCAATCAGGCGGTTGAACAAGAGGTGCAGCAATTAAGTCTTTCTTTAGTGTTTCAAAGGCTTCCAAACAATCACCATCAAACATAAAGGGAATATCCTTTTGCAAAAGACTCATAAGAGGCCTAGAAATTTTAGAGAAGTCTTTGATAAACCTCCTGTAGAAACCAACATCACCAAGGAAACTACGAATACCCTTGATATCTTTAGGACATGGCATTTTCTCAATTGCATCAACCTTGGCTTTGTCCACCTCAGTGCCTCTCTCAGAAATTTTATGGCCCAAAACAATACATTCATTAACCATGAAGTGACACTTCTCCCAATTCAAGACAAGATTTCTTTGTTCACATCTCTGCAAAACTCGATCAAGATTGCTTAAACAATCATCAAAAGACTTCCCATAAACGGAAAAGTCATCCATGAAAACCTCAACAATCTTTTCACAAAAATCAGAGAAGATAGCAGTCATACATCTTTGAAAGGTAGCAGGTGCATTACATAAACCAAAAGGCACTATAAGCAAATGTTCCAAAAGGACAAGTAAAAGTGGTCTTTTCTTGACCATGTTGTAAAACAGGTATTTGTGAAAAATTAGAATATCCGTCAAGGAAGCAAAAATGTGTGTGCTTAGATAATATTTCTAACATTTGATCAATAAAAGGTAGAGGGTAATGATCTTTTCTAGTTTCTTTGTTTAGTTTTGTATAATCAATTACCATTCTATAGCCCGTGACAATTCTTTGTGGAATGAGCTCATTCTTACCATTAGGAACAACAGTAATACCTCCCTTCTTAGGGACACAATGAACATGATTTACCCATCTACTATCACCTATAGGATAGATTATACCTGCTTCCAGAAGTTTCAATATTTCCATTCTTACCAATTCTTCCATCTTCGGATTTAATCGACGTTGGTGATCAACAACGGTTTTAGCATCAGGTTCCATATTAATCTTGTGCTGACATAGAGTGGGAATAATGCCCTTAAGATCATCAAGAGTATATCCAGTAGCAGCCCTGTGCTCCTTAGAACTTTCAATAATCTTTCTTCTTCATGTTCTGAAAGGTTAGCACTAATAATAATAGGATATATCTTTTTCTCATCAAGATAAGCATATTTGAAAGTGTCTGGCAATTGTTTTAATTCAAACACAGGATCAACTTTAGGTGGAGGAGGACCTCCGAGAGTTTCAATAGGAAAATTGTGTTTAAGCAGAGGTTGTTGTTCAAAAAAGATTCTATCTATTTCATTTGTTTCACGCATATGCAAATCATTTTCATGGTCTAGCAAGTATTGTTCCAAAGGATCAGCAGGAGGCACAACAATAGAAGCAAGACCAATAATTTCATCCTCACTAGGCAAATCTTTCTTATGAGGTTGTCTACTAAACTTGGAAAAATCAAATCCATGAGATTCATCACCAAAGCTAACACCGACAATTTGTTTCTCAAATCTATTTTAGCATTGACGGTGTTCAAGAAAGGTCTACCAAAGATAATGGGACAAAATTCATCTTGTGGGGAGCTAAGAACAAGAAAATTAGTAGGACATTTTATTTTCCCACACAAGACTTCAACATCTCTAAGAATCCCAGTTGGATATATAGTATCTCTATTAGCAAGTTTAATAGTGACATCTATGCCTTCTATTTCAGCAGGTGTTATTTCATCTTTAATTTCTTGATATAAGGAGAAAGTAATAGCACTCACACTAGCACCTAGGTCACATAACCCATGGTAACAGTGATCTCCTATCTTAACTGAGACAACAGCCATGCCAACAACTGGTCTATGTTTATCTTTTCCTTCAGGTTTGGCAATTCTAGAAGCTTCATCACAGAAGTAAATAACATGCCCATCAATATTATGAAGTAAGAGATCTTTAACTATAGCAACACTAGGTTCAACTCTGAGTTGTTCAGATGGTTTGGGTGTTCTAGAATAACTTTTGTTAACTACATTTGAAGCTTTAGCATGTTCCTTCATCCTAACAGGGAAAGCTTTTTTTTAACATAAGCAATGGGAACAATTGGATCAACATTGTAAATGATAGTTTCTTTTTTAGCTTTTACCGGTTCTTTAATTTCTTCTTTAGTAGGTGGGCGATATTTAAACCACTTCTCCTTAGGGAGATCAACATGAGTAGCAAAATATTCACAAAAGGAAGCTACCATCTCAGAGTCAAGTCCATATTTAGTGCTAAACTTTTGAAAATCATAGGTATTCATAAAAGATTTAACACAATCAAACTTAGGTTCAATACCCGACTCTTTACCTTTGTCGAGTTCCCAATCTTCAGAGTTGCATTTAATTCTTTCTAAAAGATCGCACTGGAATTCAATAGTTTTCTTCATAAAAGAACCAGTACAAGAAGTATCGAGCATGGATTGATCATTACGAGAAAGCCGAGCATAAAAATTCTGAATAATAATTTCTCTTGAGAGCTCATGATTGGGGCATGAATATAACATTGACTAAGCCTCCCCCAAGCTAGGGCGATACTTTCTCTTTCATGAGGCCAAAAATTATATATATAATTCCGATCATGATGAACTAGATGCATAGGATAATTTTTTTGATGAAATTCTAATTTCAACCGATTCCAGTTCCAAGATCCAATATCATCGCATAGCCTAGACCATGGCAATGCTTTTCCCTTCAAAGATAAAGTGAAAACCTTCTTCTTAGCTTCATCTCCGGGAAAACCTGCAACCTTAATCAATCCACAAATTTCATCCACATATATCAAGTGCATATCAGGATGTTCGGTTCCATCTCCTGCATAAGGATTAGCTAGCAGTTGTTCTAACATACCCGAAGGAATTTCATACTCAATAATTTTAGTCGGTGCAGTATGTTGAGGGGCAACTAATTGTGGTTCCGGTCGAGGTGAATATACCCCAGACAAACCCCTCAAAGGATTTTTTTCCATAGTAGGAAGTGACAATAAATTTTAGCACGTAGTAATAATGTTTCCTTACCAATTTCCACTTATCAAGAGCGCTTCACTCCCCGGCAACGGTGCCAGAAAATAGCCTTGATGACCCACAAGTATATGGGGTCAATTGTAGCCTTTTCGATAAGTAAGAGTGTCGAACCCAACGAGGAGCAGAAGGAAATGACAAGTGGTTTTTTAGCAAGGTAATGTCTGCAAGTGCTAAAATTGTAAGTAGCAGAGTAGTTTGATAGCACTTTCATGATGTTGGTTTAATTCGTGTTCGGTACTTTGATAATTTTATATGTGGGTGGACCGGTGCTTAGGTGCTGTTCTTACTTGAACAAACCTCCTACTTATGATTAACCATCTTGCAAGCATCCGCAACTACGAGAAAAGTATTAAGAATAAATTCTGACCATAGGATTAAACTTTTGGATCTAATTGGTCCTTTACGGAATAGCGCATAAACTGGGGTTTAAGCTTCTGTCACTCTCGCAACCCACCATCTAATAACTACTCCACAATGCATTCCCTTAGGCCCAAATATGGTGAAGTGTCATGTAGTCGACGTTCACATGACAACACTAAGAGAATGAAAACATACATATCATCAAAATATCGAACACATATCAAGTTCACATGATTACTTGCAACATGATTTCTCCTGTGACCTGAAGAACGAAACTAACTACTCACAAATGATAAACATGCTCAAGATCAGAGGGGTATTAAATAGCATAATGGATCTGAACATATAATCTTCCACCAAATAAACCATATAGTAATTAACTACAAGATGTAATCAACACTACTAGTCACCCACAAGCACTAATCTATAGTTTTGGTACAAAGATTGAACACGAGAGATGAACTAGGGTTTGAGGGGAGTTGTTCTATTGAAGATGTTGATGAAGATAGCCCTCTCCAAGATGGGAGAGTTGTTGGTGATGATGATGACGACGATTTCCCCAACCGGGAGGGAAGTTCCCCCGGCGGAATCGCTCCGCCGGAGGGCAAAAGTGCTCCTGCCCAAGTTCCACCTGGAGGCGGCGACGCTTCATCCCGAAAGTCCCCTCCTGATTTTTTCTAGGTCAAAATGACTTATATACCAGAAGATGGGCGCCGGAGGTGGGCCGAGGAGGGCAGCACCCACTAGGGCGCGCCTGGGCCTCCTGGCGCGCCCAGGTGGGTTGTGCCCACCTAGTGGCCCACTCTGGTACTTATGTGCTCCAATATTTATTAAATATTCCATAAAATATTCCTCGGGAAGTTCCAGCTCATTTGGAGTTGTGCAGAATAGGTAGCTTGACATAGCTTTTTAGGTCCAGATTTCCAGCTGCCAGAATTCTCCCCCTTGGTGCATACCTTGCATATTATGAGAGAAAAGGCATTAGAATTACTCCAAAAAGCATTATTATACAATAAAACAACATAAATAACAACAGGAAAACATGATGCAAAATGGACGTATTACCCGCTGCCACGGGAGGGTAGGACAAAAGACGCCACGCAAGTTCTTTCCATAAGCACATATGACTATTTATGGAATACATGCCTACATTATATTTATTAATTGGAGCTAGTGCCGCATCGTCCTAGGTTATGACTTTTACATGATGAATATCATCCAACAAATCTCTGATCCAATGCCTACGATTTTCGTACATATTGATCTTGCTACGTTACTACTGCTATTGTTACTACTGCACTTGCTACAAAATTACTGCTATCACTGTTACTGTTACTATTGTTGTTGCTACTACTATCAAAATTATCATACTACTTTGCTACTGATCACGTTGCTATAGATAATTAATCTCCAGGTATGGTTGAATTGACAACTCAGCTGCTAATACTTGCAAATATTCTTTGCCTCCCCATGTGTCGAAACTATAAATTTGGGTTGAATACTGTACCCACGAAAACAGTTGTGGTCCCATATACTTGCGGGTTATTGATACGTCTCCAACGTATCTATAATTTATGAAGCATTCATGCTATTTTATTATCTGTTTTGAATGACTACGGGCTTTATTATACACTTTTATATTACTTTTGGGACTAACCTATTAATCAGAGGCCCAACCCATATTGCTGTTTTATTGCCTGTTTTAGTATTTTGAAGAAAAGGAATATCAAACGGAGTCCAAACGGAATGAAACCTTCGCCAGCGTGATTTTCTTGGAAGAATATGATCCTAGAGACTTGGAGTTCTTGTCAGAAGATCCTCGAGGAGGCCTGGAGATAGGGGCACCCCCCTACTGGGCACACCCCCCTGTCTCGTGGGCCCCTTGAGCACTTTCCGACCGACTTCTTTCGCCTATATAAGCCTACGTACCCAAAAAACATCCACGGAGAAGATAGATCGGGAGTTCCACCGCCGCAAGCCTCTGTAGCCACCAAAAACCTCTTGAGAGCCCGTTATGGCACCCTGCCGTAGGGGGAACCCATCACCGGTGGCCATCTTCATCATCCCGGCGCTCTCCATGACGAGGAGGGAGTAGTTCACCCTCGGGGCTGAGGGTATGTACCAGTAGCTATGTGTTTGATC
Organism: Triticum dicoccoides; assembly: GCF_002162155.2. Taxonomy (NCBI): domain Eukaryota; kingdom Viridiplantae; phylum Streptophyta; class Magnoliopsida; order Poales; family Poaceae; genus Triticum; species Triticum dicoccoides. The sequence goes on along the minus strand of NC_041381.1, from coordinate 209,834,040 downwards.
TCTCTCTCTCTCTCTCTCGTGTTATCTCTATGGCACGATCTCGATATATCGCGAGCTTTGCTATTATAGTTGGATCTTATGATGTTTGTCCCCCTCTACTCTCTTGTGATGAATTGAGTTTCCCTCTTGAAGTTATCTTATCGGATTGAGTCTTTACTTTGAGAACACTTGATGTATGTCTTGCCGTATTTATCTGTGGTGACAATGGGATATCACGTGCCACTTGATGTATGTTTTGGTGACCAACTTGCGGGTTCCGCCCATGAACCTATGCATAGGGGTTGGCACACGTTTTCTTGACTCTCCGGTAGAAACTTTGGGCACTCTTTGAAGTACTTTGTGTTGGTTGGATGAATCTGAGATTGTGTGATGCATATCGTATAATCATGCCCACGGATACTTGAGGTGACAATGGAGTATCTAGGTGACATTAGGGTTTTGGTTGATTTGTGTCTTAAGGTGTTATTCTAGTACGAACTCTTGAATAGATTGATCCGAAAGAATAACTTTGAGGTGGTTTCATACCCTGCCATAATCTCTACGTTTGTTCTCCGCTATTAGTGGCTTTGGAGTGACTCTTTGTTGCATGTTGAGGGATTGTTATATGATCTATCTATGTTATTATTGTTGAGATAACTTGCACTAGTTAAAGTATGAACCCTATGCCTTGTTTCCTTTCATTGCAATACCATTTACGCTCACTTTTATCATTAGTTACTTTGCTGTTATTTGGTTGCAGGGTTGTTTGAGAGAGACCATCTTCATCCTACACCTCCCACGGATTGATAAACCTTAGGTCATCCACTTGAGGGAAATTTGCTACTGTCCTACAAACCTGTGCACTTGCAGGCCCAACAACGTCTACAAGAAGAAGGTTGTGTAGTAGACATCAAGCTCTTTTCTGGCACCATTGCCAGGGAGGTGAGTGCTTGAAGATATATCTTTAGATCTTGCAATCGAATCTTTTTGTTTCTTGTTTTATCACTAGTTTAGTTTATAAAAGAAAACTACAAAAAATGGGAGTTAAGTTTGTCTCATACGCTTCATCTTTTTAATATATTTCGTGAGTTTGATGGAAAGGAAAATTGTGCTCAAGTGCTAGAAGAAGAGTGCATTAAAATGCTTGGTACTGAATCTTTGAATGATGAGCATGATTGCAATGTTGTTAGTATGAACTCCTTGAATATGCATAGTACTATTGATGATTGCTCTAGTCATGATGAAAATATCTCTTATAAGCATGTCAACTTTTGTGGAGTGCATGTTTGCATGAACACACCAAATAGAGAAGATATATATTCCAAGAGGCATAAGCATTTAGAAACTAAATTGTTGCAAGAAAAGTTAAACGGGAGTGCTGAAAATTTACACTTCCTTTGCCGTACTTGTGAACTATGCAATGAACGTGGTCATCTACATCTCCTATGCAAATTATTTCATGATTGAATCGTGTCCAAAAATTGTGATGATTTGATTTCCCTTGCACATTACAATGAACTTAGTTTACTTTTGGGTTATGAAGAATTGAAACGTTTAATTAAGGACCTTCCAGAATTTGCCCATAAGAAATTCTTTGATATTGATCTAGAGAAGATTTGTTTGTATTGTGCGGTGAATTGCTTTGAAAATCCTTATATTGCCAATTACATAAAGAAAAGAAAGCAAATAGAAGATGATGAGAACACTAATGAAAGGGAAGAGACTTCCCAATATCCTCCTATTATTTCTTATGATGAATCGGGTAACGAGGAGGAGCTTTCTATTCAACCAATCTCATCAATAAGGAGCTCAAAGAGGAAGGTTGAACCCACACATAATGTGAAAAAGAAAAGGAAAAGAAGGGGAAACAAAGGTAAAAAGGCATCCCTTCCAAATGATGTTGCTCCTACTACTCATTGTGATGATGATAATTGCTATACTATTGGTGCTATCCATACTATTAATGATGAGAGTGATTATGCTTATGATATGAAAAGGCCCAAGCTTGGGAAAGCTATGTTTGATGAGGATGAAATATTTGAGAATATATTTGCTGAAATTTATGTTTGTCCCAAGCTTGGGGATGCTATGTTTAATGAAGATGATATTTTTAGCATCCCATGTTTTGATACGCAAAGTTGTTATGATGATAGCATGCCTCTTACCTATGATGATTATATTGATGAAAGTGGGTTTGGAAGAGTGTAGACTTTAGGAATTAGTGATACCACTATTTTGGAGGATGTTGAATTTTATTGTGATGAATACGAAAGTGGATTTGGAAGAGTGTCAACTTTATTTAGTGATTCCACTATCTTGGGAGAGGTTTCAATCGATTATGATGAGAACGAAGTTGCTACTTATGATGATTATTGTGATGAAACTTATGCTATAGAAAGTAGTGATGATTATATTTATAAAACTAGTCATGATTATGATTACCCTTTTTCTGAACATTACTCTTTTAATGCAGAAACAATTTTTAGTGTTCAAGTCTCTTATGATACTCCCACTATTCCGAATGAGAGAGTAGTAAATTTTCTATGCTTGTAGCTCGTAAAAAGAATGCTTTAGGTGCTGGTTATATTGTTAAATTCATTCATGATGCTACTGAAAACTATTATGAGGGAGGAATATATGCTTGTAGGAATTGCAATAATATCAAGTTTCCTCTCTATGTGCTTAAAATCTTCAAATTATGCTTGTTTTACCTTCCTATGCTTGTTGATTATTCTTCCCATAAGTTGTTTTCTCACAAAATCCCTATGCATAGGAAGTGGTTTAGGCTTAAATGTGCTAGTCATATGCTTCATGATGCTCCCGTTGAGTTTTAATTCTTATCTTTTATGTGAGCATCATTGTCATCATCATGCCTAACTAGAAAGGCATTAAAGAAAAGTGCTTGTTGGGAGACAACCCAATACTTATCCTTACTGTTTTTGCGTGTCTACATGATTATGCTACTGTAGTAATCATGTTTTATATCTTTTGTTTCAATAAAGTGACAAGTAAGACCTTTATGATAGCTTACGGTGATAGTTGTGCTGATCCTGCTGAGAATCAGAAACTTTTGCACCCAGTAAATTAGTTTTGTTAATTCACAGAAACGTGCTTCTGATCTGATTCTTTTTGCTCTGGATAGGTACATAAATGTCTTAGTACTTACTAATTTGGTAGAAATGTTAGAGTTCCAGAAGTATATGTTTGATATAGATTACTACAGACTGTTCTGTTTTTGACAGATTCTGTTTTCTATGTGTTGTTTGCTTATTTTGATGAATCTATGAGTAATATCGGAGGGTATGAACCATAGATAAGTTGGAATACAGTAGATATTACACCAATATGAATTTAGAATGAGTTCATTACAGTACCTAAGTGATGGTTTTATTTTCTTATACTAACGGAGCTTACAAGTTTTTAGTTGAGTTTTGTGTTGTGAAGTTTTCAAGTTTTGGGTAAGGATTCGATGGACTATGGAATAAGGAGTGGCAGGATCCTAAGCTTGGGGATGCCAAAGGCACCCCAAGGTAATATTCAAGGACAACCAAGAGCCTAAGCTTGGGGATGCCCCGGATGGCATCCCCTCTTTCGTCTTCATCCATCGGTAACTTTACTTGGAGCTATATTTTTATTCACCACATGATATATGTTTTTCTTGGAGCATCATTTTCTTTTGTTAGTATTTGCTTTCTGTTATTTAGAATAATGTTTTGCATCTTTATTTTCAATAAGAAGTCAAGGATAGCCTTTACGATGCTTATTTTGATAGTATACATGTTGCTGTTTGAAAACAGAAAGTTTACCTCTGTTGCAAACATTCCCTAGAAAAGTCAGAGAATGGTATAATGTTGAAACCTTTTGCATAATAAGCTCTGATAAATTTGCTACAGTGGGAATTTTATTTCATAATTTTTGGAGTTAGGGAAGTATTGATTCTCTTGCATTCTTTACAGACTGTACTGTTTTGGCAGATTGCTGTTATGTTTGCATTGTTTGCATATGTTTGCTTGTTTAATGATTCTATTTGAGGATAGGAGTATTAAATATACAGAGGCATTTAATATTCAATGTTGAATAATAATTTTAGTGATTTGTTAGAGTAGAAAATGATAAGGTTTTGCATTGGTTTATACTAACCTATCTCACGAGTTCTTGTTGAGTTTGGTGTGGATGAAGCTTTTGATAAAAAGAGAAACCATGATATGAGAGGAATTAAGGAGACACAAAAGTTCAAGCTTGGGGATGCCCAAGGCACCCCAAGATAATATTTCAAGAAGTCTCAAGCATCTAAGCTTGGGGATGCCCCGGTAGGCATCCCACCTTTCTTCTTCAAACAACTATCGGTTAGTATCAGTTGAGCCTAAGTTTTTTCTTCTTCACATGAGTTGTGCTATCCTTGTAATGTCATTTTATTTTGTTTTGCTTGCTTTTTGAATACAATACCAAGATCTGAAATTCTTTAATGAGAGAGAGTCTTCGCATAGTTACATAATTATTTAGCTACTCATTGATCTTCACTTATATCTTTTTGGAGTAGTTTGTCATTTACTCGTGTGCTTCACTTATATCCTATGAGTAAATGGTTGAATGAGTTGAATGTCATAAATCTGAAATTATATATGTCTCATTTGCTCATCCCATGGGGAGTAATGACTTCACATCTAATAAGTAGAGGTTGTAAATTTATTGAAGGTTAGTAAGCATTGTATTGGTCATTTGAACAATTCATGAAAGAATATTGAAGGAAGAGAGATTTCACATATAAATATACTATCCTAGACATCTTTTATAATTGTGAGCACTCATTAAGTATGACATGCTAAAGAGTTGATGTTGGACAAGGAAGACAACGTAATGGGTTATGTTTTTTCACATCTCAGTTAAAGTATATTGTCATGGATCATTCAAACATGTTGAGCTTGCCTTTCCCCCTCATGCTAGCCAAAATTCCTTGCACCAAGTAGAGATACTACTTGTGCTTCCAAATATCCTTAAACCCAGTTTTGCCATGAGAGTCCACCATACCTACCTATGGATTGAGTAAGATCCTTCAAGTAAGTTGTCATCGGTGCAAGCAATAAAAATTGCTCTCTAAATATGTATGACCTTTTGGTGTGAAGAAAATAGCTTTATACGATCTTGTTATGGAAGCAATAAAAGCGACGGACTGCATAATAAAGGTCCATATACAAGTCGCAATATAAAGTGACGTTCATTCGCATTAAGATTTTGTGCATCCAACCCTAAAAGCGCATGACAACCACTGCTTCCCTCTGCGAAGGGCCTATCTTTTACTTTATGTCTTTTACTTTTATGCAAGAGTCAAGGTGATCTTCACCTTTCCCTTTTTCATTTATCCTTTGGCAAGAACCTCGTGTTGGGAAGATCCTGATATATATATATCCAATTGGATGTAAGTTAGCATGAACTATTATTGTTGACATCACCCAAAGGTGAATACGTTGGGAGGCAACACTATAAGCCCCTATCTTTCTCAGTGTCCGATTAAAACTCCATAACCATTAGTATTGCGTGAGTGTTAGCAATTGTAGAAGACTATATGATAGTTGAGTATGTGGAGTTTGCTATTCCTGAAAATAAGATGAATTGCAATTGTTTGATGACTAAGAATGAAGTTTGCTAGTTTTATGGTCTATGCTTTAACATGTGAATTGCTTGTTACTTGTTCGTGAGAAGTTTTATGAGATGAACTACTGTTATGACATATAATGATGCTAGAAAAGGTGATTGAAATTATCATTGATCAAACTTGTGCACCTGCTAGCATTCACACTTCATAAATTCTTTCTTTTATCATTTACCTACTCGAGGACGAGCAGGAATTAAGCTTGGGGATGCTGATACGTCTCCAACGTATCTATAATTTATGAAGCATTCATGCTATTTTATTATCTGTTTTGAATGATTACGGGCTTTATTATACACTTTTATATTATTTTTGGGACTAACCTACTAACCGGAGGCCCAAGCCATATTGCTGTTTTATTGCCTGTTTCAGTATGTCGAAGAAGAGGAATATCAAACGGAGTCCAAACGGAATGAAACCTTCGGCAGCTTGATTTTTGGAAAGATTATGATCCAGGAGACTTGGAGTGCAAGCCGGGGGGTCATCGAGGAGGCCACGAGACAGGGGGGGTGTGCCCACCCCCTGGGCGCGCCCTACCCTGTCGTGGGCCCCTCGAGGCTCCCCCGACCAACTTCTTTCGCCTATATAAGCCTACGTACCCTAAAACATAAAAAGAGAAGATAGATCGGGAGTTCCGCCGCCAAAAGCCTCTATAGCCACCAAAAACCTCTCGGGAGCCCGTTCCGGCACCCTGCCGGAGTGGGAACCCATCACCGGTGGCCATCTTCATCATCTCGGCGCTCTCCATGACAAGGAGGGAGTAGTTCACCCTCGGGGCTGAGGGTATGTACCAGTAGTTATGTGTCTGATCTCTCTCTCTCGTGTTCTCTCTATGGCACGATCTTGATGTATCGCGAGCTTTGCTCTTATAGTTGGATCTTATGGTGTTTCTCCCCCTCTACTCTCTTGTGATGAATTGAGTTTCCCTCTTGAAGTTATCTTATCGGATTGAGTCTTTAATGATTTGAGAACACTTGATGTATGTCTTGTTGTGTTTATCTATGGTGACAATGGGATATCACGTGCCACTTGATGTATGTTTTGGTGATCAACTTGCGGGTTCCGCCCATGAACCTATGCATAGGGGTTGGCACACATTTTTGTCTTGACTCTCCGGTAGAAACTTTGGGGCACTCTTTGAAGTACTTTGTGTTGGTTGGATGAATATGAGATTGTGTGATGCATATCGTATAATCATGCCCACGGATACTTGAGGTGGCAATGGAGTATCTAGGTGACATTAGGGTTTTGGTTGTTTTGTGTCTTAAGGTGTTATTCTAGTATGAACTCTTGAATAGATTGATCCGAAAGAATAACTTTGAGGTGGTTTTGTACCCTACCATAATCTCTACATTTGTTCTCCGCTATTAGTGGCTTTGGAGTGACTCTTTGTTGCATGTTGAGGGATTGTTATATGATCTATCTATGATATTATTGTTCAGAGAAATTGCACTAGTGAAAGTATGAACCTTAGGCCTTGTTTCCTACCATTACATTACTGTTACGCTCACTTTTATCATTAGTTACCTTGCTGTTTTTATATTTTCAGGTTACAAAAACCTTTATCTACCATCCATATTGCACTTGTATCACCATCTCTTCGCCGAACTAGTGCACCTATACAATTTACCATTGTATTGGGTGTGTTGGGGACACAAGAGACTCTTTGTTATTTGGTTGCAGGGTTGTTTGAGAGAGACCATCTTCATCCTACGCCTCCCACAGATTGATAAACCTTAGGTCATCCACTTGAGGGAAATTTGCTACTGTCCTACAAACCTATGCACTTGCAGGCCCAACAACGTCTACAAGAAGAAGGTTGTGTAGTAGACATCAGTTATCAAGACCTTTTTCTGGCACCGTTGCCAGGGAGCATAGCTATATTTGTTGAGTCACTTGGGATTATTATCAAAGTATCACTATGAAGAATCTGAAGGATGCTAATACTAATATGTTTCCCTCTAAGACGAGGGGAGGTAAGGAACTGCCATATAGCTCCGCACTTGATTCACCTTATGTTATAAATAGACTTGCAACACCACCACATGCTATTAATTCTGATATGTCACAAGTTATTGATGATGCTACTTCTGCTACAGATGCTACTCATGATGATGCTAGTACCTTGTTTGATGATAATGTGCCACTAGGTGAGTTTCTTGATGAACAAATTGCTAGAGTAAGACAACATGACATTGTTAAAATTGATGATGAGCTTGAAACTGAAAATCTTGAAACACCTATTAGAACTAGCCCTCCTAGATATGAATTGTCAAAGGTACTGGAAGGTTATGTTATGGGTGAGGAGGCAACTAGAGATATTCTTGCTTGTAAGGATAGAGATGATCTAGAAAAATTATTATGCAAGTATAAAGAAAGATTTTTGAATGCTAGAATGAAATGTGATCCTAAGTTTTCTACTTCACCTATCTTTATTGATGATAAGGATTATGAATTCTCTGTTGACCCAGAGTTAGTTACTTTGGTTGAATCTGATCCATTCCATGGTTATGAAACTAAAACTATTGTGGCACATCTTACTAAGTTGAATGACATAGCCACCCTTTTTGCTCATGATGAGAAGATTCGCTATTACTATATTCTCAAATTTCCATTCTCATTGAAGGGTGATGCTAAAGCTTGGTACAATACGCTTGCTCCTGGTTGTGTGCTTAGTCCCCAGGATATGATTTATTACTTCTCTGAAAAATATTTCCTCACTCACAAGAAACAAGCTGCCTTGCAGGAAATATTTAACTTTGTGCAAATTGAAGAAGAGAGTCTCCCACAATCTTGGGGGAGGCTTCTCCAATTGCTTAATGCTTTGCCTGATCATCCTCTTAAGAAAAATTAAATACTTGATATCTTCTATAATGGACTAACCGATGCTTCTAGGGATTTCCTAGATAGTTGTGTTGGTTGTGTTTTCAGGGAATGAACTATTGAGCAAGCTAAAGAATTATTGAATAACATATTGAAAAATTATGATGATTGGACTCTTCCTGAACCACCGCCTAAACCCACTCCGAAGAAGAGGGGTATCTTATATCCCAGTCCTGAAGATATGCAGGAGGCAAAGAAATCTATGAGAGAAAAGGGTATTAAATCTGAGGATGTCAAAATTTACCACCTATTAAAGAAATACATGGGCTTGATATACCACCACCACCTAAGGTGGTAGAGGTAAATTCTCTAATGAAATTCGATGATAATGATAATCCTCATAATAAACATCCTAGCCAATGCCTTTATGAGTTTGATAATTACATTAGAAAGCAAGATAACTTCAATGCAAATGTTATGAAACAATTGAAATACAACTCTGATATGATTGCTCGCTTAAGTGACTTGTTATTTAGAATCTCAAATGTAGGAAAGCATGCCTGTATGGTTAAAACTCAATTAGAACAAGTTACTAAATCTCAAAGAGAGTTGCTTGATGAAATGAACAATAATATAAGTGACTTTGCTGTTAGAGTAGCAACTAGAGGAGGTAAAATGACTCAGGAGCCACTTTATCCTGAGGGACACCCAAAAAGAATTGAACAATACTCTCAAAGAATTAACATTGATGAACCTAGTCCTTCTAAAAAAATAAGAAGAAAAATAATAGGACTTTGCCTGCCTCTAGTGAACCTGAAGTAGAAAAACCTCCTGATAATGATAATGAAGTTTCTATTTCTGATGCTGAAACTCAATCTGGTAGTGAACACTCACCTTCTGATAATGAAAAATATAATGATGAGGTTCATGAAGATACTCAAACAAATAATAAAGAACCAGACAATGATGTTGAGATAGAACCAGCTATTGATCTTGATAACCCACAACCCAAGAATAAAAGATATGATAAAAGAGACTTTGTTGCTAGAAAACACGATAAGGAAAGAGAGCCATGGGTTCAAAAATCTATTCCCTTTTGACCTAAGTCAGATTTAGGGATCCGGCAACCCTTGAGAGGTTCGAACTATGGGGTGCATGCGGAGATCTCAACCTGCCCAGCCTGCCTACTCGCGATCCTTCTAGCCTAGCCCGTCGAGCTCAAAGAGACACAAAGACACAGAGATTTATACTACTTCGGGCCACCATTGTGGTGTGATACCCTAATCCAGTGTGGTGTGGTGCATTGCCTCGAAGGGCTATGGATGAACTAGTACAGTGGATGAACAAGCCTCAGGAGGTGAGGTGTTCTTGAGCTGGTGTGGTGGTCGGGTGAGAATGGATCCGATCCCTTCACTATGGTGGTGGCTAGTCCTATTTATAGTGGCCATGGTCCTCTTCCCAAATATGAGCGGGAAGGGATCCCACAATAGAGGGATTTGAAAGGGTACAGGTAGTAAAATCTATCCCGACAAAAGTAGTCTTCGCCTGCAAAAAGCCTCTGGTCGTGACGCTGCGGTGGGCTCGTGGATGACCTCCGTCATGCCGTCCTGGCGGTCTTGGTCTTGTTGCACCGGAATGGAAACCTTTGGCTGATTCCTCGGGACTCCACGCCTATGGCTTGCCTCCCTTGCACCAAAGAGGAAACCCGCACTCTGCGCCCTCTTGGCCTTGGTCGTCATGACTCACGTCAGTTGAGCCTCATGAGGTAACTTGCATAGAACTCTCCGCCCCTTAGGAGCCCTCCTGAGGAGGACGATTCCTTTGGGGGTCTTGGCGTCATCGGCCTCGCGAGGCTTGGCCCCTCGTGAGGGTCTTGTGGTGTTGGTGTTGAAACCGAGCCATACCAGGCCATCGATGGAGTCACGCGGCGGGCCGCAGGCAGGCAGGGCTGGATACCCATGAATCCAGGATGCCGACAGTAGCCCCCGGGGCCAAGGCGCGCTCGGACTTGGATTCCAGGCAAAGCCAAAGGGCAAGTGCGGAGTGTCGCGGGCCCGAACCGCATGCGGCCTTGATGATGTGTGGAGATTGATTGGATGTGGGCGACTCCGCTTCCCCACTCTGCCTCGGCAACTGCTCGACTTGACAACTGCATGTTGCATGCATAGAGGATCATCATTACTGGAAATCGTGGGAGGCTGACGATTTACCTTCTCCTAGCTATAAATGTGCGAGCGGGTGGAGCCCCTGCCCATCTCTCTTTCGTCTTGCTCCCACCTGCTTCTTCTCCTCTCCATCTTGCTTCCATGGCGCCGATCAGGAGGTACTCCGCGGGAGAGAAGGGGAAGGCCCCTAGGGAGGGGCTTGACCCTCTCCCGCCGAAGAAACGAATCCGCCTTCCTGATGACGCCCGCGTGGGGCAAGAGGTGGCCAGGCCTTGGCAATTGAGGCCTCCGCCTGGCTTCCCCCTCCCCCTATATGCCCGTGCTCAAGATGATGTAGTGCACCATCGCGCGACACCTGATGAGGATGGCAGGGCCGCCATTGCCCTACCGGCCACACCATGGACCCATGCCGAGGGTAGCTCGCGCGAGTTCGTGCTATGGGCGGCGATGCCTCCTGACACCTGGATCCGACTCCCGCGGTTCTTCGCCCGCGAGTTGCCTTCGAGGGGACCGGTTGAGTTGTGTCTGCAGCATGCAGGGTGCCGCAGCTTGGCTACCGGGGCTGAAGTCAAGGTGGTGCCGCCTGGAGACGTCTTCATGACGTGAGGATGGGGAGAGATCACCCGGGCTTGCCGAGCAGAGGGGGCCATGGCGATCCACTTTGAGTACGACGGCGCAGCCACCTTGTTCTTCAAGGTCTTCAACGAGGAGGGCGAGCGGATGGGATGCTGCCTCGTAGGAGACATCTCAAGGGATGCTGTAGTGGGTGCTGGATACGCCGCTGCCCCCCTTAGCGCTTCATACAGCAGAAGTGATGACTCCTAGGAATCCAGCGACTCTCTAGAGCCCAGAGATTCCCCGGAGTCGAGCGACGATAGCTATGTGCCGCCGAGCTCCCGTCGAGGCCAGAGCGCTGTTGCGGCTGCTGCCCGGCATCGTCGGCGATGCCATTGGACCTAGTAGTTGCCTTCCCTGCGCGGAATGGAGATCAGGCCCCGTGGGGCTTGTAAGGATCGTAATGTATTAAATATCAATGCTGTTTCTTTTGATCTCATGATGGATACGCGTATTCCAATTCGGCTAAGTTACTCCCTTTTCTTTCCACTAGACAGCCTGGTGCTCTACGCCAATAGGACCCAGTACCCAGGCAGGCTTCAGCCGTCGCTAGTATGCCAGCTCACGATGCCGTGGTCAAGGCTAGGAGGTGAGCGGCCCAGGGTCCGGTAAGAGCTCATGAGACGCGATGCTCAAGAGGTCTCCTTTTGCGTGCAAGTTGCTGCACAGAAAATCAAAAAGGGGAGTTGAACTGCCCAAGTGGAACTGCGAGGCGAGGCGTACGGGGAGCCAAACTAGTACTGTAGTGGGCCGAGACTTATATTTTTGGTGTCCGAGTCCATTAGGGAGACGATGCTTGCTCCTATGCCTATGGTGCCGTTAGGTGTGACCTGCAGTGGCCACCTTCCTGCCTTGCTTGCCATGGTGCTCTACGTCCTTGGGGCCCGACCCTCGAGCTAGCTCAGCCGCCGCTGGTATGCCAGGCCGCGATGTCGTGGTCAAGGCCAAGGGGTGAGGGCTGGAGAGCCAGTAGGAGCTCCCGAGGCGTGATGCTCGGGAGGCCCCCCTTTAACGTGCAAGTGACTCGCAAGGCCAGATGGTGGTTGTCCAGGCCGACCAGTGGCCCATCGCCAGGTGAACCTGCAGGTTAGATCACAAAGAAGTCCGGGAGCCCCCAGGGCGTGAGACAGAGGCACCAAGGACCCTGCAAGGTGGTGTACACGAGGCGGGCCGCGAACCAAAGCTCGATCCCCGGGTTTATCAGTGTTGCAGGGACGGACCCGAGCACAAGCGTCGTGCCGATGTGAGTGTCATGTGGTGATGCGGGAATGGTGCCAGCCGGCACACATGAAGGTCCGCAAGGCGGTGGTCATGGAGTGACAATCATAGATAAGCTCATGGAAATGATTAGATAGTCCTGGTGAAAGCAGAACAATACACGCCGTGCGGCTAGACCCACACGGCCTCGGGATGATGCAGCCCGAGGGGCGCCCCCAAACTGAACAAACTAGAGAGATGTCATCTGGTATCGTTGCTGAAGAGGTGTTGAAGTAGCCAAAAAATGCGTGCCGCTGAAGCCGTTCCTCATGAGCCACTCTGGCGCCGAGCCTTGGGAGACTCGGAGGGGCCGAGAGGCTCCTGAAGGTGCTCCTCCATCTTTGCCAAGAGCGCCTGGTGCCTGGCCTTGCAGGTCGTATGAGTGTCCCTCATGCAGCGCTAGAACGCCTCAGCCGCACCCGCCAAGCAAAAAGGCATGCGGACGTAGCTGTGAGGCGGACCCTCGCATCGGCCGACACGAGACGACCACATGAGCTGCCGAGACGCGGCCCTGTTGAGCCCGGGGATGTCGATGCAGACGCAAAACTCCTTGCCCTCGCTAGGGCAGTGAGCTGCACCACGCGGCAGGCGACGATCGCCTTCCAGAACCCTTCCTTCCTAAATCTCCTTGTTTGCTTTGCTGATGAACTCCTGAACGCCTGGTGCCTCATGCCTGCTGCCTTCTCCTGGGAAGCGTGCTCTGAAGAGCGCCTCCACATGGTGCCCGAGCGCCACTCTAGTGACATTAGCTAGATCTGAGGCCCTCCAAAGGAGAGCCCCCAAGCCCAGCCTGAGAGGAGCGCCGGGCGCGCCCTCCTATGCGATGGGTGAAGGTGCCGCGTTCGGAGATGCGAGGCTCAACACTGCATCCTCGACTGATGCTCCCTCACGATACCCCTGTCCCAGCTACAGCTTCTTCGTCCTGGGGCGACCTCAGGAGGGAGGGCGCCACCTTCGTCTTCGGGGTTCTCAACTGCTGCAGCTTGGAAGGCGCGCTCGAGGGAGCACACTGCATCCTTCTTCTGACAGGCAACCGTGATGATGCCGCCGCTTCCTGGCATCTTGAGGACGTTGTAGCCGTGGTGTGTGGCAGCCTGATACGTCTCCAACGTATCTATAATTTTTTATTGTTCCATGCTATTATATTACCCCTTTTGGATGTTTATGGGCTTTATTTTACACATATATATCATTTTTGGGACTAACCTACTAACCAGAGGCCCAGCCCGTATTGATGTTTTTGCCTATTTCAGTATTTCGAAGAAAAGGAATATCAAACGGAGTCCAAACGGAATGAAACCTTCGGGAGCGTGATTTTTTGGAACGAACATGATCCAGAGGACTTGGAGTGCAAGTCAAGAAGCAGTCGAGGCCTCCACGAGATAGGAGGGCGCGCCCCCTATAGGGTGCGCCCCCTGTCTCGTGGGCCCCTCGGGCGGCCACCGACGTACTTCTTCCTCCTATATAAGCCTACGTACCCCAAAAACATCCAGGGAGCCAACGAAACACAATTTCCACCGCCATAACCTTCTGTATCCGCGAGATCCCATCTTGGAGCCTTCGCTGGTGCTCCGCCGGAGGGGGAATCGACCATGGAGGGCTTCTGCAACAACATCCTTGCCCCTCCGATGAGTTGTGAGTAATTTACCACAGACCTACGGGTCCATAGTTATTAGCTAGATTGCTTCTTCTCTCTTTTTGGATCTCAATACAATGTTCTCCCCCTCTCTTGTGGAGATCTATTCGATGTAAACTCTTTTTGCTGTGTGTTTGTCGAGATTCGATGAATTGTGGGTTTATGATCAAGTTTATCTATGAGAAGTATTTGAATCTCCTCTGAATTCTTTTATGTATGATTGAGTTATGTTTGCAATTCGAATTATCAGTTTGGTTTGGCCTACTATATTGATCTTTCTTGCCATGGGAGAAGTGCTTAGCTTTGGTTTCAATTTTGCGGTGTCCTTTCCGAGTGACAGTAGGGGCAGCAAGGCACGTATTGTATTGTTGCCATCGAGGATAAAAAGATGGGCTTTATATCATATTGCTTGAGTTTATCCCTCTAGATCATGTCATCTTGCTTAATGCGTTACTCTGTTCTTTATGAACTTAATACTCTAGATGCAGGCAGGAGTCGGTCGATGTGTGGAGTAATAGTAGTAGATGCAGGCAGGAGTCGGTCTACTTGTTGCGGACGTGATGCCTATATACATGATCATTCCTAGATAATCTCATAATTATTCGCTTTTCTATCAATTGCTCGACAGTAATTTGTTCACACACCGTAATACTTATGCTATCTTGAGAGAAGCCACTAGTGAAACCTATGGCCCCCGGGTCTATCTCTTACCATATTTGCTTCCAATCTACTTTTATTTGCAACTTTACTTTTTTGCATCTATATTGTAAAATACCAAAAATATATTTATCTTATCATACTATCTCTATTAGATCTCACTTTCGCAAGTGGCCGTGAAGGAATTGACAACCCCTTTATTGTGTTGATTGCGAGTTCTTTGTTTGTTTGTGTAGGTGCGTGGGACTTTTGAGGAGCCTCCTACTGGATTGATACCTTGGTTCTCAAAAATTGAGGGAAATACTTACGCTACTATTGCCGCATCACCCTTTCCTCTTCAAGGAAAACCAACGCAAGCTCAAGACGTAGCAAGAAGGATTTCTGGTGCCGTTGCCGGGGAGGCTTCCACCAAGTCAAGTCAAGATTCGACCTCCCGCCAACGTGCGATTTCTGGCGCCGTTGCCGGGGAGGTCTTCGCTCAAGTCAATACATACCAAGTACCCATCACAAACTCATCTCCCTCGCATTTGCATTATTTTCCATTTGCCTCTTGTTTTCCTCTCCCCCACTTCACCCTTGCCGTTTTATTTGCCCTCTCTTTCCCAATCTCTCTCTCTCTTTCGCTTGCCTTTTTCTGTTTGCTTGTGTGTTGGATTACTTGTTGCCATGGCGCAAGATAATACCAAATTGTGTGATTTCTCGAATACCAATAATAATGATTTCCTTAGTACTCTGATTGCTCCTCTTAATGATGTTGAGTCTTGTGAAATCAATACTGCTTTGCTGAATCTTGTTATGAAAGATCAGTTCGCCGGCCTTCCTAGTGAAGATGCCGCTACTCATCTAAACAACTTTGTTGATTTGTGTGATATGCAAAACAAGAAAGATACGGATAACAATATTGTTAAATTGAAGTTATTTCCGTTTTCACTTAGAGATTGTGCTAAAGTCTGGTTTTCGTCTTTGCCTAAAAATAGTATTGATTCTTGGAACAAGTGCAAAGATGCTTTTATCTCTAAGTATTTTCCTCCCGCTAAGATCATCACTCTTAGGAACGATATTATGAATTTTAAACAACTTGATCATGAGCATGTTGCCCAATCTTGGGAAAGAATGAAATTGATGATTCACAATTGCCTTACTCATGGTTTGAATTTATGGATGATCATACAAAACATTTATGCCGGTTTGAACTTTGCTTCTAGAAATCTCTTAGATTCGGTCGCAGGAGGCACGTTTACGGAAATCACATTAGGAGACGCTACAAAACTTCTTGATAATATTATGGCTAATTATTCTCAATGGCACACCGAAAGATCTTCTAGTAAAAAGGTGCATGCTATAGAAGAAATCAATGTTTTGAGTGGAAAGATGGATGAACTTATGAAATTATTTGCTACCAAAAATACTCCTCTTGATCCTAATGATATGCCTTTGTCTACTTTGATTGAGAATAATAATGAATCTATGGATGTGAATTTTGTTGGTAGGACTAGTTTTGGAAACTTTAATGCTAGACCGTTCCCTAGTAATACCTCTAATTATTATGGAAATTCCTACAATAATTCTTATGGTAATTTTAATAAGATGCCCTCTGATTTTGAGAATAGTTTGAAAGAATTTATGATTTCTCAAAAGAATTTTAATGCCTTGCTTGAAGAAAAATTGCTCAAAGTTGATGATTTGGCTAGGAACGTTGATAGACTTTCGCTTGATGTTGATTCTCTTAAACTTAGATCTTCTTCTCCTAAGCATGATATCAATGAGTCTCTCAAAGTAATGAGAATTTCCATTGATGAGTGCAAAGAAAGAACCGCTAGATTACGTGCTAAGAAAGATAGCTTTATAAAAGCGTGTTCTTCTAGTTTCCATGAAAATAATGATGGAGATCTTAAAGTTATTGATGTGTCTCCTATTAGATCTTTGTTTTGCAATATGAATCTTGATAATTATGGGACTGATGATGAGTCAACTTTACCTAGAAGGCGTCCCAAGAGTTCGGAGTTTTTAGATCTTGATGCTAAATTTGGTAAAAGTGGGATTGGAGAGGTCATGACTTTAAATAGCATTAAACCCACCATCTTGGATTTCAAGGAATTTGATTATGATAATTGTTCTTTAGAAGGTTGTATTTCCTTGTTGCAATCCGTTGTTAATTCTCCTCATGCTTATAGTCAAAATAAAGCTGTTACCAAACATATCGTTGATGCCTTGATGCAATCTTATGATGAAAAACTTAATTTGGAAGTTTCTATACCTAGAAAACTTAATGATGAGTGGGAACCTACTATAAATATTAGAATTAAAGATCATGAGTGTTTTGCTTTGTGTGATTTGGGTGCTAGTGTTTCCACGATTCCGAAAACTTTATGTGATATTCTAGGTTTCCATGATCTTGATGATTGCTCTTTAAATTTGCACCTTGCGGATTCCACCATTAAAAAGCCAATGGGAAGGATAAATGATGTTCTCATTGTTGCAAATAGAAATTTGGTGCCCGTAGATTTTATCGTTCTTGATATAGATTGCAATCTTTCCTGCCCTATTATTCTTGGTAGACCTTTCCTTAGAACGATTGGCGCGATTATTGATATGAAGGAAGGGAATATTAGATTCCAATTTTCATTAAGGAAAGACATGGAGCACTTTCCAAGAAAGAAAGTCAAATTACCTTATGAATCTATCATGCGAGCTACTTATGAATCTAGTGCCAAAGATGGTACTACTTAGATCTATCTTCGCTTTTAAACCTAGCTAGGGGCGTTAAACGATAGCGCTAGTTGGGAGGCAACCCAATTTTCTTTGTGTTTTTTGTTTTTGTTCCTGTTTAGTAATAAATCTTGCATCTACCTTCTGTTTAGATGTGTTTTTATCTTTTAATTAGTGTTTGTGCCAAGTAGAACCTATAGGATAACCTATGATGATAGTTGATTGGATTCTGCTGAAAAACAGAAACTTTGCGCGCACGAATTTAGTTTTGTTAAATCACAGAAACATGCTTTTGCGTTCATTCTCTTTGATTATGATCTATAAACAAATTTTCCAGGACTTCCTATTTTGGTAGGAGTTTTAGAGTTCCAGAAGTTTGCGTTAGTTACAGATTGCTACAGACTGTTCTATTTTTGACAGATTCTGATTTTTCATGTGTTGTTTGCTTATTTTGATGCATCTATGGCTAGTAAAATAGTTTATAAACCATAGAGAAGCTGGAATACAGTATGTTTAACACCAAAATAAATAAAGAATGAGTTCATTACAGTACTTTATGTGGTGGTTTTGTTTTCTTTCACTAACGGAGCTTATAAGATTTCCTGTTGAGTTTTGTGTTGTGAAGTTTTCAAATTTTGGGTAAAGCTTTTATGGACTATGGAATAAGGAGTGGCAAGAGCCAAACATGGGGATGCCCATGGCACCCCAAGATATTCAAGAATAGCCAAAAGCCTAAGCTTGGGGATGCCCCGGGAAGGCATCCCCTCTTTCGTCTTCGTTCATTGGTAACTTTACTTGGAGCTATATTTTTATTCGCCACATGATATGTGTTTTGCTTGGAGCGTCGTTTATTATATTAGTATTTGCTTTTTAGTTTACCACAATCATCCTTGCTGTACACACCTTTTGGGAGAAGCCTACTTGATTAGGATTTGCTAGAATACTCTATGTGCTTCACTTATATCTTTTGAGCTTGATAGTTTTTGCTCTAGTGCTTCACTTATATTTTTTAGAGCATGGTGGTGTCTTAATTTTGAAGAAATTGCTAGTCTCTCATGCTTCACTTATATCTTTTTGATGGTCTTTTAGAACAGCATGGCATTTTCTATGGTTACAAAGTTGGTCCTAGAATGATGAGCATCCAAGTTGGGTATAATAAAAACTATCATAGAAAAGACTTGGATGCTATGATCATTATGATGCTTGATAATTGTTTTGAGATATGGAGGTAGTGATATTAGAGTCATGCTAGTTGAGGTGATTATGAAAAGTACTTGTGTTGAGGTTTGTGATTCTCGTAGCATGCACGTATGGTGAACCGCTTTGTGATGAAGTTGGAGCACAATTTTATTTATTGAGTGTCTTCCTTATGAGTGGCGGTCGGGGACGAGCGATGGTCTTTTCCTACCAATATACCACCCTAGGAGCATGTGCGTAGTGCTTTGGTTTTTGATGACTTCTAGATTTTTGCAACAAGTATATGAGTTCTTTTGACTAATGTTGAGTCCATGGATTATACGCACCTCACCCTTCCATTATTGCTAGCCTCTCTTGTACCGCGCAACTTTCGCCGGTACCATACACCCACCATATACCTTCCTCAAAACAGCCACCATACCTACCTATTATGGCATTTCCATAGCCATTCCGAGATATATTGCCATGCAACTTTCCACCGTTCCGTTCATATGACACACATTACTTTTGTCATATTGCTCTTTGCATGATCATGTAGTTGACATTGTATTTGTGGCAAGGCCACCTTCATAATTTTCATACATGTCGCTCTTGATTCATTGCATATCCCGGTACACTGCCGGAGGCATTCATATAGAGTCATATCTTGTTCTAGCTTTGAGTTGTAATTCTTGAGTTGTAAATCCATAAAAGTGTGATGATCTTAATTTTAGAGCATTGTCCTAGTGAGGAAAGGATGATGAAGACTATGATTCCCCCACAAGTCGGGATGAGACTTCGGACTTTACAAAAAGGAAAAAAAGAAAAAAAGAGAAAGGCCAAAAAGAAAAAAAGAAAGGCCAAAGAAAAAAGAGAAAAAGAAACAAAAAGAGAAAAAAAAGAAAAGAAAAAGAAAAAAATAAAATGAGAGAAAAAAAGAGAAGGGACAATGCTACTATCTCTTTTTCCACACTTGTACTTCAAAATAGCACCATGATCTTCATGATAGAGAGTCTCCTATGTTGTCACTTTCATATACTAGTGGGAATTTTTCATTATAGAACTTGGCTTGTATATTCCAATGATGGGCTTCCTCAAAACGCCTAGTTCTTCGTGAGCAAGCGAGTTGGATGCACACCCACTTAGTTTCTTTTGTTGAGCTTTCATATATTTATAGCTTTAGTGCATCCGTTGCATGGCAATCCCTACTCACTCACATTGATATCTATTAATGGGCATCTCCATAGCCCGTTGATACACCTAGTTGATGTCTGACTATCTTCTCCTTTTTTTGTCTTCTCCACAACCACCATTCTACACCACATATAGTGCTATGTCCATGGCTCACGCTCATGTATTGCAAGAAAGTTGAAAGAGTTTGAGATTATTAAAGTATGAAACAATTGCTTGGCTTGTCATCGGGGTTGTGCATGATTAAATACTTTGTGTGATGAAGATAGAGCAACAGCCATACTATATGATTTTGCAGGGATAACTTTCTTTGGCCATGTTACTTTGAGAAGACATGATTACTTTGATTAGTATGCTTGAAGTATCACCATTTTCATGTTAATATGAACTTTTATTTTGTATCATTTGGATCTGAACATTCATGCCACAATAAAGAAAACTACATTGAGAATTATGCTAGGTAGCATTCCACATCAAAAATTTCTTTTTTATCATTTACCTACTCGAGGACGAGCAGGAATTAAGCTTGGGGATGCTTGATATGTCTCCAATGTATCTATAATTTTTGATTGTTCCATGCTATTATATTACCCATTTTGGATGTTTATGGGCTTTATTTTACACATTTATATCATTTTTGGGACTAACCTACTAACCAGAGGCCCATCCCATATTGCTGTTTTTTGCCTATTTCAGTATTTCGAAGAAAAGGAATATCAAACGGAGTCCAAACGGAATGAAACCTTCGGGAGCGTGATTTTTGGAACGAACGTGATCCAGAGGACTTGGAGTGCAAGTCAAGAAGCAGTCGAGGCCTCCACGAGATAGGAGGGCGCTCCCCCCCCCCCCTATAGGGCGCGCCCCCCTGTCTCGTGGGCCCCTTGGGCGGCCACCGACATACTTCTTCCTCCTATATAAGCCTACGTACCCTAAAAACATCCAGGGAGCCAACGAAACACAATTTCCACCGCCGTAACCTTCGGTATCTGCGAGATCCCATCTTGGAGCCTTCGCCGGCGCTCCGCCGGAGGGGGAATTGACCACGGAGGGCTTCTACATCAACATCCTTGCTCCTCCGATGAGTTGTGAGTAGTTTACCATAGACCTACGGGTCCATAGTTATTAGCTAGATGGCTTCTTCTCTCTTTTTGGATCTCAATACAATGTTCTCCCCCTCTCTTGTGGAGATCTGTTCGATGTAAACTCTTTTTGCAGTGTGTTTGTCGAGATCCAATGAATTGTGGGTTTATGATCAAGTTTATCTATGAGAAGTATTTGAATCTCCTCTGAATTCTTTTATGTATGACTGAGTTATCTTTGCAAGTCTCTTTGAATTATCAGTTTGGTTTGGCCTACTAGATTGATCTTTCTTGCCATGGGAGAAGTGCTTAGCTTTGGGTTCAATCTTACGGTGTCCTTTCCCAGTGACAGCAAGGTCAGCAAGGCACGTATTGTATTGTTGCCATCGAGGATAAAAAGATGGGGTTTATATCATATTCCTTGACTTTATCCCTCTACGTCATGTCATCTTGCTTAATGCGTTACTCTGTTCTTTATGAACTTAATACTCTAGATGCAGGCAGGAGTCGGTCGATGTGTGGAGTAATAGTAGTAGATGCAGGCAGGAGTCGGTCTACTTGTTGCGGACGTGATGCCTATATACATGACCATGCCTAGATAATCTCAATATTATTCGCTTTTCTATCAATTGCTCGACAGTAATTTGTTCACCCACCATAATACTTATGCTATCTTGAGAGAAGCCACTAGTGACACCTATGGCCCCGGGTCTATCTCTTATCATATTTGCTTCCAATCTACTTTTATTTGCATCTTTACATTTTTGCATCTATATTATAAAATACCAAAAATATACTTATCTTATCATACTATCTCTATTAGATCTCACTTTCGCAAGTGGCCGTGAAGGGATTTACAACCCCTTTATTGCGTTGGTTGCGAGATCTTTGTTTGTTTGTGTAGGTGCGTGGGACTTTTGAGGATCCTCCTACTGGATTGATACCTTGGTTCTCAAAAACAGAGGGAAATACTTACGCTACTATTGCTGCATCACCCTTTCCTCTTCAAGGAAAACTGACACAAGCTCAAGACGTAGCATCGCCATGAACTTGGCTAGTGCTGGGTAACCTAGGATGGCGTTGTAGGGCAGGCGGATGTCGGCGACATTGAAGTCGATGAGCTTGGTGCGGTAGTTGTTGCGCTCGCCGAAGGTGACAAGGAGGCGAATCTGCCCGATCGGGTGTGTCGATCCATCGGTCACTCCTGAGAATGGCTTGGTGGGGTGAAGCTGGTAGTATGGCACCTGGAGCCTGTCGAACGTCTAAACAGAGAGAACATTGAGCCCTGCTCCACCATCGATGTGAGTCTTGGTGATGGTCACATTGCTGATGACCGAGGAGCAGAGCATGGGGAGTGAGCCTGTGGTGGCCGCGCACTTGAGCCAATGTGCACTTGGACCACTTGAGAGGGCGAGTCGCTTCAGGCTTGGGGAGCGCTGCATTCACCTCGCGCGCGAACTGCTTGAAGACGCGGTGGGAAGCCGGGGCCTGTGAACCGCCCAAGATGCAGGCAATGGCTCGTGGTTCCTGGAAGCCCCCAGCCCCCTCGTCCTGGTGGTGATGTTCATTCCTTCTTGGTGGTGGAGGCAGAGGAGGCAAGGCTGCATTGCCGTGAGGTCGATCCACACGAGGCTGCTCCCTCCAGTTGCCCTCGCGAGGCTAGTCCTGCCAGCGGTCCTCACGAGGCTGGTCACGCCACTCCTAACGACGGTCACGTCCATCCCAGTGTCCTCCACCTTGGCCACCTCCATGACCGTAGCCTCGATCGTTGCGCTCGGGGTGTCGACCGAGGCGCCCGTCGTGGAGAGCCCTGAGCTCTTGGTAGTCGCTGGTGTTGTGGCTGTAAACATTATGGAAGGCGTAGAACGGCCGCTTGCCCTTGGATGACTCGGGGTGGTCGCAGACGCGCTTCGTCTCTAGCTCAACCGCAAGCACGGTCGGCCCCTTGCGCTTCACGTCCTTGGTCTTGGTCTTCTTGTCTTCTGGATCAGCATCAGGGAGCTTGAGGAGGGAGAGGCATCCCTCCTTAGCCATTGCGCACTTGTTCGCCATGTTGAACATCTCCAGAGCGGTGCAGAGGTCCTCGTGGATGGTGAGCTCCTCCTTCATCTTGACATCATGGACGCCATCGGTGAACATGGATATGATGGCCTCGTCCGACACCTTGGGAATCTCGAGGCGAACGTTGTTGAAGCGCTGGATATACTTCTAGAAGGTCTCTCCAGGTTGCTGCTTGATGCAGCGCAGGTCACCCACAACCGGCGAATGGTCGCGAGTGCCCTGGAAGTTGGCGATGAAGCGGTTGCGCATCTCCTCCCAGGAAGAAACCGACCCCTCGGTCAGGTTCAGGAGCCAAGAACACGCGCCATCCTTGAGGGCCATCGAGAACCAGTTTGCCATGATCTTCTCGTCGTTGTTGGCCGCCTCGATGCTCAGCTCGTAGAGTTGTAAGAACTCAGTAGGGTCTGCGGTGCCATCATAGTGCGGAGGCAGGTCGGGCTTGAACTTGCTTGGCCAGACGACATTGTGGAGCTCCGGAGTGAACGCGTGGCATCCTGTCGTGGCCACTGAAGGTCGTCGAGGGGGTGGAACATGATCCTGGTGCATGCGCACCGCCACCTCCTGTGGCGACACGCGGGCCTGGTGCTGGGGTGCTGGAAGCACGCGCGCCTCCCCTTGAGGACGCTGCACCACCTCGCAACTCATATCATCCCGAGCTGGCGGTGAGCACTTGGGTCGCCCCGTGGAGCCATATGCCTCGGCTTGATGATGGCGCCCCGGGCCGGAGGTGGTGGAGGAGCCCCGTGCGCCACATCACCCGCTGCAGGTGGTTGCTGAGGTAGTGAGCGAGCCGGCCCGTCGGAGCCCCCGTGTGCGACGCTGATGAGCTCGGGGATGAGCTCGAGCCACTCCTCGTAGAGATCTCCCACCGGGCGGTAGCAAAGAAGCTCCCGCACCGTAAGAAGAGCGGCCTACGCATCCACCTGGCCGCGACCCGCATGGGATGACGAAGCTGCTGGGGTTAGTGACGAAGTAGCGGTGCGGCCGTCACGGCGCACCGGCGGGTGCAGCGATGAAGCCTGCTGCTCGTGGCCGGCAGGGCCGGTGGCGGTGTTGGCCACCGGAGAAGGAGCACGGCGGGCGCAGCCATCACCCACCGTAGCCGTCTAAGCGACGCGGGTGGCGACTGCAGCTCGACGCTTGGCGCGAGCCCGGCGCACGTCGGTCATGGAGGTGTTGGAGCGGTGGTAGATCGAACGGCGGAAGAGAGGATCCGACACACCCCTATCTGGCGCGCCAAATGTCAGATTTAGGGATCCGACAACCCTTGATAGGTTCGAACTCTGGGGTGCATGCGGAGATCTCAACCTGCCCAGCCTGCCTACTCGCGATCCTCCTAGCCTAGCGCATCGAGCTCAAAGAGACACAAAGACACAGAGATTTATACTGGTTCGGGCCACCGTTGTGGTGTAATACCCCAATCCAGTGTGGTGTGGTGGATTGCCTCGAAGGTCTATGGATGAACTAGTATAGTGGATGAACAAGCCTTAGGAGGTGAGGTGTTCTTGAGATGGTATGGTGGTCGGGTGAGAATGGATCCGATCCCTTCATTATGGTGGTGGCTAGTCCTATTTATAGTGGCCTTGGTCCTCTTCCCAAATATGAGCGCGAAGGGATCCCACAACGGTGGGATTTGAAAGGGGACAAGTAGTACAATCTATCCTAACAAAAGTAGTCTTCGCCTGCGAAAAGCCTCTGGTCGTGACGCTGCGGTGGGCTCGTCGATGACCTCCGTCCTGCCGTCCTGGCGGTCTTGGTCTTGTTTCACCGGAATGGAAACCTTTGGCTAATTCCTCGGGACTCCGCACCCGTGGCTTGGCTCCCTTGCACCAAAGAGGAAACTCGCGCTCTGCGCCTGCCTGGCATTGTTCGTCATGGCTCAAGTCAGCCGAGCCTCGTGAGGTAACTTGCATAGAACTCTCCGCCCCTCAGGAGCCCTCCTGAGGAGGCCGATTCCTTTGGGGGTCTTGGCGTCGTCCGCCTCGCGAGGCTTGGCCCCTCGCGAGGGTCTTGTGGTGTTGGTGTTGATACCGGGGCGTACCAGGCCGTCGATGGAGTCACGCAGTGGGTCGCAGGCAGGCAGGGCTGGATACCCCCGAATCCAGGACGCCGACAAAAGATGATGAAGAATTTGAATGCTTTTCTGAAATGCCGAGGACAGTCTTTTTGCGTACTCGCTTGACTAATATCTTAAAAATGCCTCCTTATGCAAAGTACATGAAAGACATCATCACCAATAAGAGAAAAATACCGGAAGCTGGAATCTCCACCATGCTTGCTAATTATACTTTTAAAGATGGAGCACCTAAAAAACTTGGAGATCCGGGAATACCAATTATACCTTGCTCCATTAAAAGAATTTTTGTGAAAACTGCTTTATGTGATTTGGGTGCTGGTGTTAGTGTTATGCCTTTCTCTTTATATAAAAGACTTGATTTGAATAAACACGCACCTACTGAAATATCTTTGCAAATGGCTGACAAATCAACTGCGGTACCAATCAGTATTTTTGAGGATGTGCCCGCTATTGTTGGTAATGTTACTATTCTGATTGACTTTGTTAGACTTGAGATGCCTGAGGACAACAACATGTCGATTATCCTTGGTAGACCCTTCTTGAATACTGCAGGGGCTGTTATTGATTGCAATAAAAGCAAGGCCACTTTTCATATCAATGGTAACGAGCATACGGTGCACTTTCCGAAGAAACAATTCCAAGTCAATGGTATTAATGTTATTGAAAAATCTCCGACAATCACTATTGGAAGTTTTCAACTACCTCTACCTACTGTTAAAAAAAATATGAAATGCTTATTGTTGGGGACATTCATATCCCCAATGAGGTAACTTAGTGATTCATGAAAGTTCTTCGGTTTCATGCTAATCGAAAGTGGTTGTTAATAAGACTTGATCAACCTTATTAATGGATCATTTTTGAGAGGTATGAAGTTGACGAATTTAGTGAGCACTACCTTCTATCCCTACCTTTTGTTTTCTGTTTTTATTAGTTAAATAAAATAAAATGCCATGTTTTGTCTGTTTTCTAAATTTTCCGTGTAATAAAAAAATGACCAAAAATAAAATTTCTCAGAATGCTATGAAAATTTAATATGATTTTTTCCTGAATATTTAAGAATTTTTGATGCAAATAATATCAGAGGGAAGTGCACCAGGTGGGCACAACCCACCTGGGCGCGCCAGGACCCCCAGGCATGCCCTGGTGGGTTATGGTCCCCACATGGGCCCCCCTCACTTATCTCTTCATCCCACATCATCACCTAGCTCCAGAAAAAAAATCACCATTGCTCTCTCTTTCGTGTTCTTGCTCTCAACCCCGCGGATTTTGATCTCTTTGCTTGAAGCTTTGTTTCTGAAACTGTTTCGGGCTATTGTTGCTTGGTATGTGACTCCTCCGTTAGTTCAATTAGTTTTTGCTTTAGAGGTTTATATTTTAAATAATTAGCTACTCTTGGTGCTGCTGTAGATGAGCTTTCATGTTGAATTCTTAGAGTTCTAAGTAGTTTGAATGCTTGCTATGGCCTCTATACATCCCTATGAGCAGTTGCTACAATCTTGTGAAGTTTTGTTAACAAATTTTTGTGACCCAAAATTTTTCAGAAAATTGTACGTGAGTATTATGAACTTCTTTGGAAGGAGTTCTTCGAGGAGGAGATCCTCGAAGGCATCTTCTAGTACCAGCTCCGCTCCTCGGTCTTATGTTGAACTGAGTGACAGTTCCATACGAGATGCCGCCACCAAAACATGCTATGGCCATGCAACAATTATATGGTGAGTGTGGGCATTAAGGATGAATTTGAGCAATATGTTCACAATGCCAATCTTGGTCCCTACATTTCAGATAAGTGGAAACAACACCTCGCTCTCACTGAATCATTTGTCAAAGGATTTAAATTCCATCCCCGTGAGTCTAGGGTGTCATTTAAATTGTATGAAAAATCCATTTACCATATCTGTAGAGAGATTTGCTCACCACGGCAAAATCCCATTCTGGGGTTCACTCGATGAAGCACCAAGGTCTGAGTTTGAGATATTCTTGACTAATCTTTGCTATGGTGAGACTAGGGGAGTGACGCAAGGTAGAATAAAGAGCATTCATTTTCCCGTAGTCCAGTACTTCACATTATTTAACGGAAAATGCATTGTAGGAAAGCAAGATTGTAGTACACTTTGTGCTCTAGGTTGAGCCTCATATGCACCACTCTCACTGGTGACAAAAGTTATAATCTTGGAGCGATTTTTGCACGCAAGTTGCAACACAACGATGGTAGTGGATATTTTATGGTGGAATTTATGTCACGCGCTTAGCAAGAGAGCTGGGTGTTTCACCTTTGCCCTATGACACTATTTTACCCACGCAGTAACTAGACTTTGATGCTATGAAATGTCATAAGATCCTTAGAGAATAATCAAATAATTTCACTTATAAATTGCTGTTTAATAAGGACTCCATGGTGGACACATATTTTCCTGCACCTGCTCTCTTTAATGTTCACAACAGGGGAAGATATTTTGTTCTTGAGAGCGAGGCCCGAGCCCATAATGCAGCGGTTGTGGCCGCACGGCAGGCTGAGGCATCCGCACTGAGAGCCTCCGCGAGCTACCACTCCGAGCATTACACAGGCTACTAACTGATTACCAAGTTAGGCCAAAAGCCTAAGCTTGGGGGAGTACGTATTTCCACCGACATTACATTCATGTTCACACATTTCATTCTAGTTGTCGGTGATCACACTTTTTCATTGTATTATCCATGTTAAATTTATTTTCTTGTTTTCTTCCTGTGTGTTTGAAAGAGTTTGAAAAAATCCAAAAACATTTTTCTTGCTTCTTTTTGATTTTTCTTCCTAGTTTAAATTGTTGTAGCACTAAAAAGAAAACCCAAAAATATTTCTTTGTTCTTATTTTACTTGTTGGGAGCTTTCCCGTGTAAATAGTTTTTCTTGTTTTTGTTTTTACCTTTTTATTTGCCTGTTTACGAAAAACCAAAAACTCCAAAAATATTTCAGTGTGTTTCTCTGAATTTCTTTTCTTTTTATTGAGTCATTGTAACGCCCCGAGACCGACGCTCCAGAAGACTTCCAGTTATTTCGAGTTTTGTCGTGTGATTTGTTTTGTTTGTGCATTCATCTTGCCATCTTTTGCATTGCATCATGTCATCATGCCATCATATCATTAATTTTATAACTCTTTTAATAAATCGTATGGATCTTCGGGCCATTTAAATCAAGGGATATTCACAATGGTGATTTCTCTTTATAACATATCCTCCCAATATTTAGGGAGCTACTATAAAATATTCCATTGTTTTGGAATCACCCATGAACCCACTTGCATATTAAATCCCTTGGCCTTTTCTTCTTCAAGTTTTGACTCTCTAACCTTGCCAATAATTCTTTTGTCATTTTCCGGAGCCCCACCGAAATCCTCAACATTTTGGCCTCTCCTAAACCTTGTCCTAGTTCAAACCATTTGACTTTCATTCAAATGAGTTTGAATTTAAATCTTTCAATCATGGCCTTTCTATTTTTCCTGGAACAAGCATATTTTTGCGAGTCCGGGAAAATTATCCCCATGCGCAAATCTTTCCCTAACCCTCTTTTTTCCCCTCTATTTCTTTTCTGATAGAGATTAGTGAGAGAGAGAGAGAGAGCCCAGCCCAGCTGCCCAGCCAGGCCTCTGGGCACTTCTTTCTCCACTGGTCCGGCCTCCCAAAGCCCAGCCTCCCTTCCTAACCCTAGCCTGATCCCCTCGCAGCCCCTTCCCCTCACCCGATCGCTCCCTCCATCCTCCTGCGCCGCCACTAACACGCATCCGCACGCCTGCTTTTGCACCGGTATCTCGGTGAGTTACCGGAACCGATATGTTGCCGTGGCATCATTTTCGGATTCGTTGCCGTGGCACCCCTTTCATTCCGCCATGGTGACCAAATGCTTCATAACATGCTCATGTCAACATTTTCATAAGAATTGCATAAAACTTGCATATGTCATCCGCATCATGTTAACAACATTTAAATGGTTAAAACTGTGTTTGCTTTAAATTGCTAAATGACATGAGGATTTTCCGGAGCTGTTGTTTGTTGTTTCCAGCCTCATTTAAACTTGCCTAGATAGGTGGTTTGCTTATGCTTCACCTCTTGCCATGTTAATTAACATTTAATAAATGTTGAGTATCTTAACCGAGAGTAAACTAAAATAATTCGATGTGGTGTTCCCTCAATATGCAACTCGTTGCATATTGAGCTCCACTTAATTTGTAGTATTGTTTGTTGCACTTTGCCATGCCATGCCTCTTTAAACCGGACATGCATCATACTTGATTGTGCATCATGTCATGTTTATGCTTGTGTGTTTACCATGTTGTTTGCTTCTTTCCGGTTTGCTTCTCTCGTTAGCTTCGGTTTCGTTCCGGAGTTGTGAGGATTCGTTCGACTACGTGCGTTTGTCTTCTTCATGGACTCGTTCTTCTTCCTTGCGGGATCTCAGGCAAGATGACCATTACCCTTGATATCACTTCTATCTTTGCTTGCTAGTTGCTCCGTTCTATCGCTATGTTGTGCTACCTATCACTTGTTTACCATGCCTCCCAAATTGCCATGTCAGCCTCTAACTTTTTCACCCTTCCTAGCAAACCATTGTTTGGCTATGTTACCGCTTTGCCCAGCCCCTCTTATAGCATTGTTAGTTGCAGGTGAAGTTGAAGATTGCTCCATGGTGGACAGGATTATGTTGGGATATCACAATATCTCTTATTTAATTATAATGCATCTATATACTTGGTAAAGGGTGGAAGACTCGGCCTTATGCCTGGTGTTTTGTTCCACTCTTGTCGCCCTAGTTTCCGTCATACCGGTGTTATGTTCCCTGATTTTGCGTTCCTTACGCGGTTGGGTGATTTATGGGACCCCCTTGACAGTTCGCTTTGAATAAAACTCCTCCAGCAAGGCCCAACATTGGTTTTAACATTTGCCACCTAAGCCTTTTTCCCTTGGGTTCTGCAGACTCAAGGGTCATCTTTATTTTACCCCCCGGGCCAGTGCTCCTCCGAGTGTTGGTCCAAACTAGAGCACCGTACGGGACCATTCCTTGGCAACTTGGATTACGTCGGTACCTGTACGCTTCGCTTATCCGGTGTGCCCTGAGAACGAGATATGTGCAGCTCCTATCGGGATTTGTCAGCACAGCGGGTGGTCTTGCTTGTCTTGTTTTACCATTGTCGAAATGTCTTGTAAACCAAGATTCTGAGTCTGATCGGGTCTTCTTGGGAGAAGGTATATCCTTCATTGACCATGAGAGCTTGTGATGGGCTAAGTTGGGACACCCCTGCAGGGTATAAACTTTTGAGAGCCGCGCCCGCGGTTATGTGGCAGATGGGAATTTGTTAATGTTCGGTTGTAGAGAACTTGACACTTAACTTAATTAAAACGCATCAACCGCGTGTGTAGCCGTGATGGTCTCTTTTCGGCGGAGTCCAGGAAGTGAACACGGTTTTGGGTTATGTTTGACGTAAGTAGGAGTTCAGGATCACTTCTTGATCATTGTTAGTTCACGACCGTTCCGTTTGCTCTCTTCTCGCTCTTATTTGCGTATGTTAGCCACCATATTTGCTTAGTCGCTGCTGCAACCTCACCACTTTACCACTTCCTACCCATAAGCTTAAATAGTCTTGATCTCGCGGGTTTTGAGATTGCTGAGTCCTCGTGACTCACCAGATACTATCACAACAGTTGCAGGTGCCGATGATACCAGTGCAGATGATGCAACCGAGCTCAGATGGGAGCTCAACGAAGATCTTAGTTGTTGTTATGTTTTGTTTCTTGATGATCAGTAGTGGAGCCCAGTTGGGACGATCGGGGATCTAGCAGTTGGGTTGTCTTCTTTTCTTTTGGCTTCGTCCGTAGTCGGACTATGTGTGTGTACTCTGATTGATGTATGATTTATTTATGTTCATTGTGTGAAGTGGCGATTGTAAGCTAATTCTTTATCCCATTCTTGTTCATTACATGGGATTGTGTGAAGATGACCCTTCTTGCGACAAAACCACAATGCGGTTATGCCTCTAAGTCGTGCTTCGACACGTGGGAGATATAGCCGCATCGTGGGTGTTACAGTCATACCGAGGGGAAGACCACGATGAAAATGTTGAGTGGCTCTCATATGCATTATTGTTGATCTGAAAGATCCCATATTACGTTGTCTTCTCCTTTTGAATAAAATGTTTGCACATTCCAACTTAGTCCACGACACTCTTGCACTGTTATTATTTTCAAATCGTTCGGTCGTGCAAGTGAAAGGCAATAATGATGTTATTCGATGTACTGGTCGTGGCAGAGAGAAACGGGTATGAACTCGACTTGTTCTGTTTTTTGTAAATATATTTAACCTAGTATGCATGATTCAGCCTATTATGATCAAACATGTTTGCAATGACAATTAGAGATTATAGTTTCTCATGCCATGCATAAGTAGCTAGGAGTGGATAATGATTTATCTTGGATGTCAACATTGCGTTAAAATGATTGTGATGTAGCATGATGATATGGTATCCTCCTCAGAATGTTCGAGTGGCTTGACTTGGCACATGTTCATGCATGTAGTTGAATCAAAACCAATATAGCCTCTATGATATTTATGTTCATGGTGTTTATATCCTACTCATGCTAGTATCCAATGTTAGTGATATGTCTCCAAGTATCTATAATTTTTGATTGTTCCATGCTGTTATATTATCATTCTTGGATGTTTTACAATCATTTTATAGTCATTTTATATCATTTTTTGGTACTAACCTATTGACATAGTGCCCAGTGCTAGTTGTTGTTTTCTCCATGTTTTTTACATCGCAGGAAATCAATACCATATGGAGTCCAAAAGCAGTGAAACTTTTTGAGGATTTTTTGGGCCAGAAGACATCCAATGGGCTAGGAAAGCACCTGGGGGTGCTCCGAGGGGAGCACAACCCACCAGGGCACGCCTGGGGGCCCAGGCGCCCCCCGCTGGGTTGTGCCCACCTCGGGTGCCCCCTGAATCACCTCTTTCTCTATAAATACCCCAATATTCCAGAAACCCTAGGGGAGTCGACGAAAATCAATTCCAACCGCACCAATGTCCAAAAACACCAGATCCAATCTAGACACCATCTCCGAGGGGTGCATCATGTCAATTGGTGCCTCTTCGATGATGCGTGAGTAGTTCTTTGTAGACCTACGAGTCTGTAGTTAGTAGCTAGATGGCTTCCTCTCTCTCTTGATTATCAATACAATGGTCTCTTGGAGATCCATATGATGTAAGTCTTTTTGCGGTGTGTTTGTTGGGATCCGATGAACTTTGAGTTTATGATCAGATCTATGTTTTTATCCATGAAAGTTATGTGAGTCTTCTTTGATCTCTTATATGCATGATTGCTTATATCCTCGTATTTCTTCTCTGATATTCGGGTTTTGTTTGGCCAACTTGATATATTTATCTTGCAATGGGAAGAGGTGCTTTGTGATGGGCTCGATCTTAGGGTGCTTGATCCCAGTGACAGAAAGGGAAAGGACACATATGTATCGTTGCTATTAAGCATAACAAGATGGGGTCTATTTCTACATAAATAGATCTTGTCTACATCATGTCATCGTTCTTATTGCATTACTCTATTTCTCCATGAACTTAATACACTAGATGCATGCTGGATAGCGGTCGATGTGTGGAGTAATAGTAGTAGATGCAGGCATAAGTCGGTCTACTAATCTTGGACGTGATGCCTACATAATGATCATTGCCTGGACATCGTCATGATTATTTGAAGTTCTATCAATTGCCCAACAGTAATTGTTTTCCCACCGTTTGCTATTTTTCTCGAGAGAAGCCACTAGTGAAACCTACGGCCCCCGGGTCCCTTTTCATCATATTTTCCTTTGCAATCTATTTTCCTTTGCATTTATTTTCATATCTATAAAACCAAAATTACAAAAATACCTTGCTGCAATTTATTTGTTCCGCAATCTATTTATCCTATCTACCATTTTACCTCACGTTAATTGCCTATCTTGAGGCATCGTACCTGAAAGGGATTGACAATCCCTTTAACACGTCGGGTTGCAAGTATTTGTTATTTGTGTGCAGGTGTTGTTTACGTGGTGTGAGGAGGTTTCCTATTGGTTTGATAACCTTGGCCTCATCATTGAGGGAAATACCTACCATCGCTATACTGCATCATCCCTTCCTCTTTGGGGAAATACCGACGTAGTTCTAGCAGACATCAGTTACTTATGCATAATGCATGTTCATGACCGTTGTTGCTCTCTAGCTGGCCGCTTCTCAATCTATTTGCTAGCCTTCACCTGTACTAAGTGAGAATTCTGCTTGTGCATCAAAAACCTGAAACCCAAGTTATTCCAGATGAGTCCACCATACCTACATATATGTGGTATTACCCTGCCGTCCTAAGAAAATTTGCATGTGCCACCAATAAAAACTTCAAATAAATATCCTTTTTGTGTGCCTGGATTATTCATAGAGCGACAGGAGGTAGTCGGTATCCTTCATTCTAAGTGGGTTATTCTCAGGATGAGTGTTTATTCACTCACCATTGCACGAGAAAGGGGCGGTAATAGGGATTCCCAATCCCAATTGCAAAAGGAACTTATAAATAATCAAACAAAAACTCTCATATGGAGCAATAACCTTTACTTTCTCACTTGGGAACCGCTACTAATGTGTTTAGCATGGAAGATATTGATAACTGATGGTCACGAAGTAAAGAAGAAGGGTGCATGTCTCAAAATTTCATTTACCTCTGATTTAAAAACTTGAGCTCTGGCACCTCTGCAAATCACTATTTCCCTCTGCGAAGGGACTATCTGTTTACTTTTATGTTGTGTCATCACATTCTCAAATAAGCGCCAGAACCTGAGAGCATTGCTGTCATGCTTATGCATTGAGTGTAGCTAATGTTGGGTGCATCATGACTGGATCTTTTCTACCATGAATTACAATATTTAGTTGCTGCTTGAACTTTGGAGATGCTCTACATTTATGTTTTGCAGTCTCAGAAAGGGCTAGCGAGATACTACTATTTTCATATTGTATCATGGTTGTTTTGACAATGTTTTGCTGTTTGAGATGTCTTATTATTGCTCACTAGTTGATTATGTAATTTTTAAGAGTTATTGTCCACATGGTTAGTTATAATCTTTGCTGAAAACCTGGGTGTTGTTTTAAGCTTATTTATGGAAATAAGAGCAAAAGAGTTCGTAAAAGTTTTTCTTTTTCACTTTCAGTTTATCAACTGAATTGCTTGAAGACAAGCATATGTTCAAGCTTGGGGGAGTTGATACATCTCCGTCATATCTACTTTTCCTAATGCTTTCCCTCTTATTTTGGACTCTAATTTGCATGATTTGAATGAAACTAACCCAGACTGACGCTGTTTTCAGCAAAACTACCATGGTGTTGTTTTTGTGCAGAAATAAAAGTTCTCGGAATGGAATGAAACTTTGCAAGGATTTTTTTACACAATAAAATATAATTTCTAGAGCTAAGAACCACCAGAGGGGGCACCTGGGTGGGCACAACCCACCAGGGTGCACCACCCCCTCCAGGCGCGCCCAGGTGGGTTGTCCCCACCTGGTGGCCCTGCAGACCCTGAAACCAATGCTATAAAATCCTATTTTTCTAGAAAAATAAGGGAGAAAGAATTATCACGTTTCACGAGACGAAGCCGTCGCTGCCTCCTGTTCTTCATCGGGAGGCCAGATCTGGAGTCCGTTTGGGGCTCCGGAGAGGGGGGTCTTCGATCTTCATCATCACCAACCCTTCTCCATCGCCAATTCCATGATGCTCCCCACCGGGAGTGAGTAATTCCTTCGTAGGCTCACTGGTCGGTGAGGAGTTGGATGAGATTCATCATGTAATCGAGTTAGTTTTGTTATGGCCTGATCCCAAGTATCCATTATGTTCTATGATTGATGTTGCTATGACTTTGCCATGCTTAATGCTTGTCACTTTGGGCCCGGGTGCCATGATTTCAGATCTGAACCGTTTATGTTATCACCATTATATCTATGTTCTATATCCAATCTTGCAAGCTATAGTCACCTACTATGTGTTATGATCTGGCAACCGTGGAGTGACAATAGTCGGGACCACTCCCAGTGATGAACGTAGTTTGAGGAGTTCATGTATTCACTGTGTGCTAATGCTTTGTTCAGATTCTCTATTAAAAGGAGGCCTTAATATCCCTTAGTTTCCAATAGGACCCCGCTGCCACGGGAGGGTAGGACAAAAGATGCCATGCAAGTTCTTTCAATAAGCACGTATGACTATTTACGAAATACATGCCTACATTATATTTATGAACTGGAGCTAGTGCCGCATCGCCCTAGGTTATGACTGTTACATGATGAATATCATCCAACAAATCGCTGATCCAATGCCTACAATTTTCCTACATATTGATCTAGCTAAGTTACTACTACTATTGTTACTATTGCACTTGCTACAAAACTACTGCTATCACTGTTACTGTTACTATTGTTGTTGCTACTACTATCAAAACTATCATACTACTTTGCTACTAATGATGTTGTTGTAGATAATTAATCTCCAAGTGTGGTTGAATTGACAACTCAGCTGCTAATACTTGCAAATATTCTTTGGCTCCCATTGTGTCGATACTATAAATTTGGGTTGAATACTCTACCCTCGGAAACTATTGCGATCCTATATACTTGTGGATCATCATGCCACTCGGGGCATCCCCAAGCTTAGTTGCTTGTTTCTCCTTGAGTATTATCTTGGGGTGCCATGGGGCATCCCCAAGCATAGGCTCTTATTACTCCTTATTCCTTCATCCATCATGATCTCACCCAAAACTTGAAAACTTCAATCACACAAAACTTAACAAAACGTTCGTGAGATCCGTTAGTATAAGAAAGCAAATCACTACCCTAAGTACTGCTGCAAACCCATTCATATTTTGTTATTGAATTATACCCACTGTATTCTAGCTTTAACATGGCTTATACCCCCCCCCCGATACAATCCATATATTCATCAAAATAAGCAAACAATGCAACGAAAACAGAAACTGTCAAAAACAGAAGAGTCTCAACTATCACCCAACATGATCCCAAAGGTTTAGCTTGGAACAAAAACTAATTAAAACATAAAAACATAATTAAAACAGAGGCATAATTGTGCAAGCACTCAAAAACAGAAAGAAAAAGGCAAAAATAAATTTTATTCATTGGGTTGCCTCCCAACAGGAGCTATCGTTTTATGCCCCTAGCTAGGCATAAGTCATTGATTCAAGTATTGTCATCTTTAGTTTCCAATTCCTCAATCACACAACCAATATTCTTCAAAGATTTAGCATAAATATTTTCAATAAAAAGACTCCTAGGAATAGGATTGAAGAATTCATTTTTGCAAGTAGGGTTTCTCACAACTTCAACAAAGTCGGGGTGAATACTAATCATATTAAGATCTTTGTTATTATTAGAAGTTGCACGCTTGCTTTTAGTGACTTGAGTAATCTCGCCAATTTTTACGAGAGTTTTCTCAATAGTTTTAACAGAAGCAAAAGCCGTGCTTAAATTACTAAAAAATTCTTCCAACTTATCAAACCGAGAAGGACTTTCTTCAATTCTTTCATTAATTATGGTTTCCTTTCCCTTTAGTAACTTAAAAACCACTGCTGCTTTTGACCCAATTTTATTAGCAAGATTTGCATTCTTTTATCTAAATTTTCAACATGTTCTTCGGTGAGCATTTTCATTTCAATAGCATCAAGCCTTTGCATAACATTCTCAAGAGTTAAAACAATTTCATTGATAGTGAGAGGTGGTGAGCCTACTAGATTTCCCATAGCATTAAAAGAATCCAAAGATGGACACATCAAGAAATTTCCACCAGTAATCATATCAAGGACGAATCTATACCAAGTGGTTATGCCCACATAAAAACTGCAAAGAAGAACAACAGTAGATTGCTTACGAATAGATCTATTATGAGCATTGCAAATTCTATACCAAGCATCTTTTAGATTCTACCCTCCCCTTTGTCTAAAATTAAGTACTTCATTCTCATGAGTACACACAATAGTGGAGGAACTAGCCATCCCGACAAGGTAGGCAAACAAGATCACACACAAAAAGATAGATCTCACGAGAAAAAGGCGAAGCGAAAAAGAGGGAAAATAAAACGGCAAATTTTTGTGAAGTGGGGGTGATGAAAACGAGAGGCAAATGGCAAATAATGTAAATTGCAAGGATATGAGACTAGTGATTAGGAACCTAATAGATGTTGATGATGTCTCCCCGGCAACGGCGCCGGAAATTCTCCTTGATGATAGCTCGTATCTTCGTCAGTTTTTCCCCGAAGAGGGAGGGATGATGCAACATAGCTTTGGTAGGTATTTCCCTTAGTTATGAAACCAAGGTTATCGAACCAATAGAAGAACCAAGCAACACTATGTAAACGGTACCTGCACAGAAAGAACAAATACTTGCAACCCGACGCATAAGAGGGGTTGTCAATCCCTCCCGGGTAAAAGATTGGTAAATAGATAGATTGGTAGATGCAAATAGAGTAACAGCAAATAAAATTCAGCGAGGTATTTTTTGGTTTTTGATAATACAGATCTGAAAATAGAAGATGCAAATAAAGAAAAAGACAAATAGCAATATAGATATGCATATATATGATGGGAAAATAAACCCGGGGGGCGTAGATTTCACTAGTGGCTTCTCTCAAGAAATAACACACGGTGGGTAAACAAATTACTGTTCGGCAATTGATAGAACATCGAATAATTATGATGATATCTAGGCAATGATCATTATATAGGCATCATGTCCAAGAATAGTAGACCGACTCCTGCTTGCATCTACTACTATTACTCCACACATCGACCGCTATCCAGCATGCATCTAGTGTATTAAGTTCATGGAGAAATGGAGTATTGCAATAAGAATGATGACATGATGTAGATGAGATCTATTCATGTAGGAACAGCCCCCATCTTGTTATCCTTAATAGAAACGATACATGCATGTCTTGCTGCCCCTTCTGTCACTGAGAAAGAACACCGCACAATTGAACCCATCACAAAGCACCTCTTCCCATGGCAAGAAAAATCGATCTAGTTGGCCTAACTAAACCAAATATTCGAAGAAGCAATACGAGGCTATAAGTAATCATGCATATAAGATATCAAAGAAAACTCAAATAACTTCATTGATATAGAGCTGATCATAAACTCAAAGTTCATCAGATCCCAACACACACCACAAAAGATTTACATCAAATAGATCTCCAAGAGACCATTGTATTGAGAATCAAAAAGAGAGAGAAGAAGCCATCTAGGTACTGCCTACGGACCCGTAGGTCTACAATAAACTACTCACACACCATCGGAGAGGTACCAATGAAGATGATGAGCCCCTCCGTGATGGTGTCTATATTGGATCTCGTGGCTCTGGAACTTGCGTTGGCTAGAATTGTGTTTCATTGACTCCCCTAGGGTTTCTGGATTTTTGGGGGTATTTATAAAGCAAAGAGGCGGTGCAAGAGGCCACCCAGGTGGGCACAACCCACCAGGGCGCGCCTAGGCCCCCAGGCACGCCCAGGTGGGTTGTGCCCCCCTCTGGGCACCCCTTTGGTACTTCTTTGGCCCAAGTTGTTCCTCCTGGTCCATAAAAATTCTCCAAAAAGTTTTGCTGCGTTTGGACTCCTTTTGGTACTGATATTCCACGAAGTAAAAAACAAGCAAAACAACATCTGGCACTGGGCACTATGTCAATAGGTTAGTCCCAAAAAAGATATAAAGTTTCTATGAAATGATTGTAAAACATCCAAGAATGATAATATAACAGCATGGAACAATCAAAAATTATAGATACGTTGGAGATGTATCCCGTACTTGCTAAGATTTTCAAAAAAGCCGTACTAAAAGTACAATAGATACAAAATTGTCGAGTACCAGACTGAAGAAAGTTATGCGAGTGTGCCTGACAAAAACAACACCACACAAAGAGTAGGAGCAACCAACCATCAAGTTCTATAGCGAGGTTCTCCATGGTTCAAAACATTAACATGATGGCAAAGACAAACTAATAGTCAACAAATGATGATAGCAGAGGTGCTCTTCTACCATCCAGAATGTTCAGTTCCATTAAATAGCAACCCTAAGAAGAACAAGTAAGAATAAAAGACAAGACTCGTACATAATAGATACTCCAATGGAGCAGCAAACTAGCAATAATGCAGAGCATCCACATCAAGCACTTCCTATAGCCCTACAAAAATGGAGGACCCTGAGTTGCACCATCTTGTTCTCTCATCTCATCGAAAGTGGAAGGGGAATACAACTCTACTGGAGGCAATACTTGGTAATCCACATGCTGATTTCATGGTCATCCATGCTTATTAGATATTCTAAGAACTTGCCATCGATGTCACAATGAAACACATGCCAAGGACCACGAGTGAGATGGATCGGCAACTCACCGTCATTGAGCACAACCATCCTAGGGAACCACATAACCTTTGAACATGGTATTGGAGCAAATCCCGACAAATTAATCTGATGCTTGAAAGTCTAGCTTTCTATTTCAGCGTCGTAATCTTCTATTACCAGACATCTATGGCCATTTGATGACGGCTGACGCTGCACAAAGCAGGAGTGTCGTCCATCTTCAACAAATCGTGGAAGCTCAGCTGGAACAGATGGCCCATTAACCGAAATGTTTCGGCTGCTATGTTGAACATCATTATTGTGCAACCGGGAAGACCCTAGTGCAGGCTGCCATGGTGGTGGACTGGTGGGCACTAGAAAACCCGACAAATTTGGCAGGCCCACACATAACACAATTTTCATGGGTGTTGTTTTCGTGATATTTCCTTCTACGAAGCAACTTGTGTCACTGGATCCCACTGCTACAATGTAGTAAAATTTCGTAAAGCTTGTTTCTGCTGTGTCATAGTATGTCAGAGTAGAGGTATTCTTCAGATGGTTGGTGCTGATACAAGCCGATGATGTGATGCACAAATCAATGTAGGCCTTGGGGCGTCCCTAAGGGAGCACACTCACGAGTAATGGGGTTGTTGACGAAGAAGTTTTTGGGAGGAGTGCGAAGAAGTTTGCACACTCATGGATCCATGGGAGACAATTGTGAGGCCATCATGGATGGCCTGGAGTTTATTGTAGGTCTGGACCATGGGGCAATAGCTGTTGTTGGCATGCACCGGTGTCGAGCAAAAACATGAGGCAGGTGGTCTGTGGCTAGATGATGCGGCTGACCAGCGGGAGCAAGGGCTATCGGTGATGGTGGTCTAGCATGAATTTATCGGTGAAGGTGGCATTGCGCCTCCACTGGTTGTTGATGCTCCATTAGATCTGGTTCTGAACAACTAGAAACAAGAGAGATGTAAGAATGGTGCATGATGGATTTGCCGCAGGGGTGAAAGGATTCTAGCTGGGGCGGATAGAGGAGATAGATGATGCCTTGTTTGTACAGGCGTGGCAGCTCACCATTGTCTGATTCCTCCGTCCACCCCAGGTGAAATTCTCTCGCCCGGGCGA
The DNA here is from genome assembly GCF_002162155.2 of Triticum dicoccoides. Classification (NCBI taxonomy): domain Eukaryota; kingdom Viridiplantae; phylum Streptophyta; class Magnoliopsida; order Poales; family Poaceae; genus Triticum; species Triticum dicoccoides. Next base: position 209,793,450 of record NC_041381.1, on the reverse strand, counting down.
CAAACCCGCTGTTCACCATTCTTACATCTTCTCTATTGTTTCTAGTTATTAGGAATCAGATATGATGGATCACCAACAACCAATAGTCACCATTCCAGGCCACGGAGTCGCGATCGTGCTCGACAAGCTTCCTGAGTTGATCATTGTCAAAGAGGTCCTCGTCTGTTTGCCGGAGAGGGACATCATGCATTGTCGTTGTGTCCGCAAGTGTTGGTGTAGTGCCACCTCCACTGATAAGTACATGTCGTACCACCACCGCCACCATACCTTGCTTCCGCCGCTCAGCCACCTCATCCAACAATAAACCACCCGCCTCTTGTTTTCTCTTTATGCCAGTGCAGGCCAACAACAGCTATGCCCCGAGGTCGTGGCATATAGTAAATCCAAGTTTCCCATGATGGCCTCATCACCATCTCTCATGGATCCGAGAGTGTGCAAACTTCTTCTTCTCCTCCAGAAAACTTCTTCGTCTGCAACCCGGTCACCCATGAGTGTGCTCCCCTACGGACTCCAAGCCTACAACGATTTATGCATCACATTGCCAGCTTCTATCGACACCAACCATCTGAAGAATACCATGTGCTTTGGTTCTCTTCTCCAATAGTGGGATCCAGTGACCCAAGATGCACTGTAGAACAAAACATCGCACGGACAACACCCATGGAAATTGTGTTATGTGTGGGCCTATCGGATTCGTCGGGTTTTCCACCATGTCAGCCTACACTAAGGACTTCGCGGTTGCACAATGATGTCATTCAACACATCAGTCGAAACATTCCGGTTGATGGGTCGTCCATTCCAGCTGCGCTTACATGAGTTGTTGAAGATGCATGGCACTCTTGCTTTGTGCAGTGTCATCTGTGACCAAATGGCCATAGATGTTTGGGTATAGAAGCTTACGATGCTAAAACAGAAAACTTGGACTTTCAAGCAACATATTATTTTTGGGGTATTTGGTCCAATACCACGTTCAAAGGTGATGAGGTTCCCTTGGATGGATGTTCACAATGATGGTGAGCTGCTAATCCAACTCACTCGTGGTCGTGGGCGTGTGTTTCATTGTGACATCGATGTGAAATTCTTAGGATATCTGAAAAGTATGGATGACCAAGAAATCAGCCTTTGGATCACCAAGCATTACCTCCAGGAGAGCCTTATTCCCCTTCCACTATTCCATGATACGAGAGAAGAAGATTTTGCAACTCAGGGGCCTCTGTTTCTTTTAGGGCTATAGGAAGTGCTTGATATGGATGTCATGCATCATTGCTGGTATGTTACGCCATTGGAGTATCTATTATGTATGAGTCTTGTCTTTTATTCTTACTTGTTCTTCTTAGGGCTACTAGCTAGTAGAACTAAACATTCTGGATGGTAGAAGAGCATCTCTACTATCATCATTTGTTGTTTAAAAGTTCTAAACCATGGAGAATCTTGCTATAGAACTTGACGGCTTGCTCTTTGCATGGTGATGTTTTTGTTTGACACTCTCGCATAAATTTGTTGACTTTGGTACTCGACAATTATGTATCCATTGTAATTTTATTCGGCTTCGTTGAAAATCTTAGCAAGTAATTACCATGGTCTTGTTACTAGTCGTTTCTATGTCTTGGATTGTTTGTTGTACTAGCATATATTGTGTGTGTAAATACTAAAAATTATCATACCAATTGCAAGATAAAGAGGGCATTGAGTGCTTTGTTTTAATAGTGACATAAATGTTTTCCTTGTTTTTATAGTTATATACTCACTCCCTTCTAGTTTGATGGCCTATCCCAAAATGTTTGTTTTTTCGTTTGATAAGTCTCATTTTATTGCTCCTCGTCGCATGTTAAGATTTTGAGGTGCATTAAATCATTGCACGTAAGGACTAATAGAAAATTCACCAATGCATGTAAATGATCTTGGTCATTTAGTGGTCATGCATGCATGCATTGCAGTTAATGCATTGATAAACACAATGTTTGGAGAAAAAACGGGCACGTTAATTGAGCCTATAAAATTATGACATGACTCATAGTCTATCTTGATTGGCTAGATTTTTGAATTGAGCTCTTTAAACAGAAAGGAAGGGAGTACTGTCATAGACATCATCTGCTTGAAATCATTGTATTGTAAACTTGAACGGTCCATATACACTTGCGAGCATGTTATAAAAGAGCTTTGTAAACACATACCTTATTTCTCTTCATGATATCGTTCTCACCTTTCCTCCTAAATTTCACCAGATTCGACGTGTGCACGAGGATGGTGCATAAACCCTCCTCAGCGTGACCAGTAATCTCGCGCGCCATGTGGATGTAGTCGTTTTCACCCCTAATATGGCCCAGCGAGTTCTAGACGATCCAGTAACTTATGGGTTCGTTTGACTCATACTCACCAGTGATGCCATAGACTACCACCATCATTTCGTGGTTCAGGTTTGTCCCACACGACCCAACAAAGATGCCTCTGCCATAGCGCTGAAAGGCCATTGAGTTAGTGTCGATTTCCATGATGACGGGTTGGGCCACCACTAACTGCATCAACGCAACCTCATTCGGCGACATCTGTTTGTAGCCGTTGATAGTGATGATGGGGCTCCGGTTCGGCTTGGGCACCTAGCAGTTGTGATGCTCATGGCCAACATACAGGTAATCAACCTCCGCTTCGATGCCGCCATGGTCGATCATGTACTTGAAGGCGCCTTCCGTGTTGCCGCCATGACAACCCTCATCCCATTGTCGTGGTCTAGAAGTTGTTGCACGGACAATGATGTCAGGTTCTGAGTCCTGATGGAGTTGATGCCCTCCACCACCTCTATCGCCGCGAAGGCACAACAACCCCCCAGGTCCCCTGGTGCTTCACGTCCGTGACTGGGAATGAACATTGGTCGTCCCATCATTCGCTAGTCCACGATAGCTGGGAGGTCATCATGGGCGGTGACGGTGCCATGCATGGAGCAGACCCTGGCACTAGCTCCTCCGGCCGTTGGAATGATGTTGGAGCAGTGACAATATGTGCGGTTAACCTCTTCATCTGTCATGCAGCCGAAGAGGTTGAGGCTCAGCTTCTAGGGCGACTCGCGTTGGTTGAACTCGTGGATTATGCGGGCGTTCTCCTTGAACACGTTGAAGCGTTGGGCCATGTCACTGAGGTCGCGTGCCACCCTGTGGTGCTCGCACTAGTGCTCATGTAGCGCCCACATGGACTCCTCAAATGCCAGGTCCTTATCTACGATGTTCATGGTGCTTGCCGCCGGCGTAGTGGCAACCAACACGATGGCCATGAGTAGCATCGTCGCAAGTGCTCTTGCCATTGTGTGTAGTTATTTTGAGTATCCTAGGTAATGATGGAGCTCCTTACAACAGTCCAACACCTCCTTATATATGGAAAATCCTCTTTCCAAACCATCCTAAAGTACTAGGCCGATCATAGGCAAGGCTGTCACTGAAAATTTTGAGCTGCATGGTGAATCAGGTAGTAATTGAGCAAATCTTGTACTACCTCCATCTGTGTTTATTAGTCCCTATTGTTTTTAAGGTTAAATTTTGACTATACATTTGACTAAAAAATGTTAATGCATGTCATGATTCATATTTGAATGTAGTTCTCAACGATATTATTTTTGCTACATATAATTTATATTTTATTAGTTAAAATCATGATCAAAATATGATCCAAAATGAACAATCAGGATGAAGGTAGTATATTTCATGTGTAGATCTTACCCGATCTTGAACAATTCTATTATATATCAGTGAAGAATGAACAATAAACCATGCTGCCTTCAAGATAGAGCAGACAAAAAAGTAAATGCGAAGATCATATGTTCGCCACTCACACTAGAAAATCTGTCTATTTAATATAAAATCATTAGAAAAAGCAACAAAATCACCATATTCATTCTCATACCCTACAGATATATAATACATTGATTGTAAGTTTGAATGGTCTGGATTTCAAATTAAACTAAATAAATGTATATCTCGGTTGATTAGATGCTAGGGACATGATCCATCGATCTCTATTTTCTTTGCAGTTCCTATATGTGGGAAGTGGAAAGACGAATAGGGATAGGGAGCTCAACTCCTTCTCTTTTATAATCGTCGAAATTATATGATGACCTTGCTTGTTCCAGGCATACAATCCTGATACGTGATGGTGTCACTTTTTCGGTCGAGAAGCTGCTCCCTCCCATGAATCATAGCTTTCTAGACACATTGGTTGAACACCATGGAGCAAGATAGAGGAAAAAGTCCTATCCCACTTGATTGAGTTGAACCCATCCACCGTTGGGCTGGTGCATCAGCCTACATCTACATGGACATGCAATCAAAAAATAAACATCATCTCCATCTAAAAAAACATTTTCTCACCTTGTCTAACCACCGACTACCACTTGCCATAGCCCACAGCTCGCCCTTTCTTTCTGTCTTAATGGGTTTAATTAAAGAACACTTACATTGTCACATTATCAAGCTGAACCGCAAGTTGATCAACCACTGTCACAATATTGGACTGAACTGCAAGTTGATCACTCACCGATCTAAAATCAGTAGCAAATGTCATTCATCCTGGAAGCAAATTCTTCATTGCACGGAAGCAAAATTTTGCCCTTTTTTAGGCAGCAGTCGTGGTCTCTCACTTTTTTGGACATTTGATGATAAAAACTTGCTCCACTAGCTATTGTATATGTAAAATGGTGTGGTCTATTGTTTGGGCACCCTAAAAAAATAGCCCGAAGTGATGTATATTTACATCATGTTAGCAACTACCCTAAAAATTTGACATCACAGAGGACCACAAGAAAACGGTTGTTTTACATCACTTTGTACCGCAAACTTTCTAACAGCCGCCCTATAATAAGGCACCCACAGATGTGATGTATTTTAGGGAAACTGTTGGAGATGAGAAAAATTTAGAAGTCAAATTGAAGCAAATTATTTGGTTTACAGAGATGAAATTTTCATGCGTTTGAGGCGAAGTCTACGTAGGAAGCAACGAAATATATGTTTTTCTATTATATTGAAGCAACATAAAGAGGGAAAAGCAAACTTCAATTTTTTGAATTTTTGAAGCAAACTCCAATTGTGTGGGAACCAAATTTAGATAACACAGGAAACTGCCCTTCATAAGGATAGAAAATAAAATGATATGAAAACTCATCCGTGCTAAAGTAGTTGACTAGTTTCCATAAAAACTATAGTTAGTTTCCAAAAATTTAACAATTACGAGTGGGTTCACCCAGAACACTCGAAAGCACCTACATTTCTTACGAAATCAGTGATACCGATTTGGGAGATTCCCACATATGCTACTTCATCCACTTCACATGGGTGCTCGCATATGATGCCCCGTAGATAGTTCAATGGGGCGTCATGGATCGATTCGATCCTTAGTGCTTCTCCAAAAGACAATCCATCACCATACCCTTCTTTGGAATGAAGAGATAGGCACCGTCACAAGTTTCTATGAAATATATGTGACATACATTCGCTTAATTTGCGGAGAATCTAGTTTAATACCACTTCACCGCATTATATTTCTCATATTCTTTGAGACATCACCGCATGGAGTCCATAAGTTGTTAACATATCTTCTCTTAGTTGGGGCCATAACAAAATTTTCGTCCAATGATATTTTTATGGTTCCGTGCCACACTGCACAGTTGATAGAAAAGTTCACTGGGAACTCCTATTCAAATCAATGAATTGACCCTATAAGGCTAAAGGATCTTGAAAATGGGTTGGCCCAATAAGCTTTTTTTAAGACCATTTCCCCTACAAAAAGTAAAAATGCGTTCATGAATTTGTAAAAAATCATGATTGTTAAAAATGTTTGTTATTTTAGAAAACATGATCATGTATTAAAAAAATATTCTCAAATTTGAAAAATATTATAAATTTTTAAAATGGACGTATTTTCTGAAAAGCTAAATAATTTTTAAATCGCCATACTTTTTTCTAAAGATTGACCAATTTTAAAAATGGTTTGTATTTTTTTAAAATGTTCATCAAATTTATAAAAATGTTTGTAAATTAGATAGTTGAACACAGAAAAAAGGAAAGAAAAATTGGATTGGAAGGAAATAAGATAAGACAAACCTGAGAAAACATAAATAAAAAAGAAAAGGAAAAAACTATTACATGGGTCGTCCCATGTGCGGGTTTGTCCTATGTGATATAGAGACAAGACATTGCAAAAGACTATGAATATCCCTTTTTACAGCATTCCACATGTAGGTCGATAAAAAACCCCTATTTGCCCTGATGTGGTGAAGCAACAAGGTAAGGGCGTGGGCCGAGGCACATTGAACTGTACTAGCTACAATAAGATCTAGATGTTGAAGAAAGAGGTTGGGCAAACGAGAACCTATTTTTTATTACACGATTGATTTTTGTTCCCTATTTTTTGGCCTTGTTCATGAACAAGCCACTAGGTTATTTCATCCCCTTTTACTTCCTTAATATTAATTGGAAATATTTCTAAGGCAATGCTAGGACTGGCGAGCTCTTGCACCATCTGATCTCGTTTTACCGATGACTTTGAAGGGGCATCGCGACAAAAAAAGAAATTTCACATACATGATTTTCGTGTGTATATGCAAAATTGGAGCAAAGTTTTATCTATTTGTTTAAAAAATGTGCATGTGACAAAAAGACTAGGTATGCAGCAAAACCCCCATTGGATGCAGTGGGCGGCGTCTTATGTAACATAAATGACGAATGTATGTAACATGAATAACGTCTGCAAAAACATAAGATATATTCGCAACATGGCATCAACCCATTGTAATAGTCGTCCTAGAATTAATGAAACTTATCATCACCGTGTATGCAACAAACCACATATGTGTTTGAAACACGTAAGAACAACCTTATGCATTACCATAAATATTACAATGAAACTACATTGTTGCATCTGGCTCAGGGATGATGACTACGGAGTGCCAAAGGCCCTCATCACATCTAGTGAACATCGAGGTTCTTATCATTCTACAATATGAATAAGGAGAGACGAGCTAACGCGAGGGGGTGCTGATTTGATTGAGATGAGGAAAAAATTAATGGGGTGGATATGAAAATCTCTAGGGAGTAAAATGCTAAAGAGAGGAGTAGAAGTAGAAGAGGTGGATTATGTGTAAGATGGCAACGACGGACAGAAAGGCAAACATGGCATATGGAGCGGAAATGTTAAGTACTTAGTAAATTCTTTGAGCCAATCACAGAGAAGGAGGCAAGGGAGAAGTTCTTCAAACATAGGAAAATTATAGAGGTAATTTAGTGAGAAGACATAGACACCGTAAGCTCAATGAAGACGAGGATTTGTTTACCAAGTTCAAGTTGCTGGCACAACTCTGCGTCTGGTTGAAGGGGTTTATATTAAACTTAAAATACTAGGTCTACACCCTATTATACTTGAGCTAAAGTCTCTTGAATTTAGTGCAATCACTAATTGTAGATCTTCAAGGTGATCTCTGGTACCTTCACAGACTTGTTCTTTAGTAGTCCACAAGTACTCAGGACGCTTAGAACTAACACTTAACCGTTCAGTGGATGCATAGTCCACAAGAGTAAAAGGTTAAGTTAAGTTTCAATCAAGTTCTTCAGTGATGCTCAATCACTTAGTTGTTTTTAGGCTTTGGATTTTTCCTCTTTTAAGATTCTAACAATCTCTTCTGGATGATGGCTTGCACAGACAAACTCTTGTCAATTCTCTCACGAATCAGCCGGCCATCTAAGGTTGAAGTGGGGTGTCTATTTATAGCTGGGAGCAATCCCAAGGCTGATATGACCATGGGAGATAGTGGCCAACCAACGTACACGCAACATGTGGCAAAACGGTCAAATTTCAAATGCAACCATAGATTGACTTGCGAAACAAGCATCTGGCTCCTTTGCGAGGACTTTTACCTACAATGTCTCGAAGAACTTCATCTCGGACACCAAAGAGAAACAAATCACATCAAAGAGATTCCAAAGTCTTCACTCGAAGAAATAGGTTTGGTTGAGCACACACTGAAGACCTAAATATCAATTATCTCTCAGACCCCCTTTATAGTATGGTTTTCCCAATGACTCAAAATAAGAAAATGAAGCTAGAAAACTAATGTATTCACTACAACTTCATTTTCCTAGTAGCAAGTTGATTATTCCTCGAACAAGCATTCTGAAGATATTCACTGTCACCACAATTTTAGGGTTCACACTTCCCAGTTAAACCAAAATCCTCAAGTACCTTCTGTGTACGCACAAAAAATTAGACCCTTAACTACTTTGTCATTAATCATACAAAACCCTCTACGGGGCACCAGACGCACTTACAGTATGGTATTGGTTCATATTAATGGCATACACATTAGTTGACTTTCTAAGGTTGTAGGACCTTGAGAATAGGTGTCTAGAGGGGGGGTGATTAGACATTAAGTGCCAAAGTTGCAGTTTTTAAGTTTCTTTGAGTTTAAGTGGAGTTTAGGCACAATTTCAACATTCACAATACATATCAAGCAAGCATGCAAAGAGTATATGAGCAGCGGAAAGTAAAGCATGCAACTTGCAAGAAAGTAAAGGGAAGGGTTTGGAGGATTCAAACGCAATTGGAGACACGGATGTTTTTGGCGTGGTTCCAATAGGTGGTGCTATCGTACATCCACGTTGATGGATACTTCAACCCACGAAGGGTAACGACTGTGCGAGTCCACGGAGGGGTCCACCCATGAAGGGTCCACGAAGAAGCAACCTTGTCTATCCCACCATGGACGTCGCCCACGAAGGACTTGCCTCACTAGCGGTAGATCTTCACGAAGTAGTCGATCTCCTTGCCCTTACAAACTCCTTGGTTCAACTCCACAATCTTGTCGGAGGCTCCCAAGTGACACCTAGCCAATCTAGGAGACACCACTCTCCAAGAAGTAACAAATGGTGCATTGATGATGAACTCCTTGCTCTTGTGCTTCAAATGATAGTCTCCCCAACACTCAACTCTCTCTCATAGGTTTTGGATCTGGTGAAAAGAAGATTTGAGTGGAAAGCAACTTGGGGAAGGCTAGAGATCAAGATTCATATGGTAGGAATGGAATATCTTGGCCTCAACACATGAGTAGGTAGTTCTCTCTCAGAAATGGTAAGTTGGAAGTGTAGGTTCGTTCTGATGGCTCTCTCCACGAATGAAGAGGAGGTGGAGGGGTATATATAGCCTCCACACAAAATCTAACCGTTACACACAATTTTACCAAACTTGGTGGGACCGAATCGTTAAACTCGGTCAGACCGATTTAGCAAATAATGTGACCGTTAGGGTTTTCGGTGGGACCGAAATGCAACTCGGTGAGACCGATTCGGTTAGGGTTAGGGCATAACGTAATCTCGGTAAGACCGATTACACAAACTCGATGGGACCGATTTGGTAATAAGCTTTCCAGAGAGTTGGTCAGGCAAACTCGGTGGGACCGATTACTCAAACTCGGTGAGACCGATTTTGGTAATAAGTCATCCAGAGAGTTTGCATTGTAATCTCGGTAGTACCAATTGCTCAAACTCGGTGAAACCGATTTTGATAATGGACATACACAGAGAGATTACAATCCCATCTCGGTGAAACCGAGATCCCTATCGGTAAGACCGATTTGCTTAGGGTTTGTGGAAGTGGCTATGACCTTTGGAATCGGTGGCGCTGGATAGGAAGAATCGGCGTGACCGATTTTGGCTTTAGGTTTAGGTCATTTGTGGAAGTGGGAAAGTAGCTGAGGGTTTTGGAGCATATCACTAAGCACATGAAGCAAGAGGCTCATTAAGCAACACCTCATCCCTCCTTGGTAGTATTGGCTTTTCCTATAGACTCAATGTGATCTTGGATCACTAAAATGTAAAATGAAGAGTCTTGATCTTGAAGCTTGAGCCAATCCTTTGTCCTTAGCATCTTGAAGGAGTTCCCACATCCTTTAGTCCATGCCACTCCACTGTTGAACTTATCTGAAACATGCTAGATAAAAGTGTTAGTCCAACAAGAGATATGTTGAAATTAATTACCAAAACCACCTAGGGAGCACTTGTGCTTTCAATCTCCCCCTTTTTGGTAATTGATGGCAACATACATCAAAGCTTTAGATAAAGACATAAGGAATAGCAAGTAAAGCTTTGGAAAGACATGTAACAAACATAGGCTCCCCCTACATGTATGCAATCATGTGAATATGGAATGTAGAAGCATGTGAGAGCATAAACATGATAGAGCAGGCAATGTGTTACATGTATCTTGGCCATATGCATCAGAGCAAAGAATGTTGAAGAGAATACCTTCATGCTCATGAGTCCTTCTTGCAAACAATATGTACATCAACAAGAATTCGTCATACACATGATTGTGATGCATATACTTACCTTGCAGTCTTGAGTTGGCTTGGGTGGGATGAACCTGCGTAAACAAGGTTAGATAACACAGATACATCTACCAGCCAGAGCAAACAGAAGAAACCACAAGAATACCAAGACTGGGATGACATGTAGAGAGTGAGTACTAAGTACCACATTGAATTAGACATGTCCCCAAGAGTAAAGATATGCAATGAATTTGAATAATCTCTTTCCCTTAGATGTCTTGCTCCCCCTGAATCTAACATGGGATACTGGGAGAAGATAGGGAGCAGAAAATCAGAGCTTGAAAGAAAACAGAGCTGAAAGATATGAATGATGATCAGAGCTGATGCATACTAATGCAAATAGGCACAACAAAACATATGAACATGTCTCTCGCCTCAAAAAGACATGTGGACATCTCTCCTCTTGAACACCAAGCATCTGGGATCCTTGAGAAATACTTTCTACTTAAGTATTCTCTCCCCCTGGAGATTTCTCTCTTTCTCTTGAGGGTCTCTCCCCCTAGAAGGTCTCTCTCCCCCTTTAGGAGATGATATCTCTCTCCCTCAAGAAGGTGATAAGCTTTGATGCTCTCTCTCTCTCTCTTCAAATGATAAGCTTTGATGTTCTCTCTCTCCCCCTTTGACATCAATTTCCAAGAAGGGTCTTCTGGAATCTGTCGAATGGGTTTGGTCCTTGAGACACAGAACAAAGCAATGATAAAAATGTGATGCTTGTAGAGGACAAGATTCATTGAGTGGAGCTGGATTGGAAGAAACACAGAATTATGTGGCAAACTGTTTTTCCTGTTATGAAATCGGTGGCACCGAGTGAGTTGCTTCGGTTGGACCGAAAGGATTCGGTTGGGCCGAAAATAACAAATTGGTGAAACGGAGTTCATCGCAGAGAAAACACTTGTCACCTCAGCTCACTTAGACTGGTAAGATCTCACAAAGATTTGCAAGGAATTTGCTGAAAGATGTGCAATGAATTGGAATGCAGAAAATGCAGAACAAACAGAAAGAAATCTATATGAAGTTTTTTTTTGAAAGGGGAAACGAATATGCATGAGACCAATGCAAAAACACAGAAAAGAACACAAGAGAACTTCATCTAGAGATGGTCGGCGACAAAGTCACCTATGTTAGAGTATATTGACTTAGGAGTCAAGTGAGATCACTTGATCATAGGTCATACTCATTGTTTAAGCTCAAAATGGGGTTGCCCTTTTTCGTATAAGCATCTTGATGTATTCACATCTTGTCGAGTTGCTTTAGCTCATGACTTGGAGTAAAGCTTCTCTAATATGGAATAACATACCTTGGTTGGTGGTGTTGTCCATGTAGTTGAACTTGTGTGGGTTGCTCAAGGTGGATGTAGCTCATCAAGAATGTGGAGCACCGCTTGGAATTTGAGTCCATCTACCTACATGGGTTAGTTCTTGCAAGGAAGAGCACTTGTGTATCCAAAAATGACAATCATGAAGCTCAATAGAGAATTTGTCAAAGGATATGTTTGAGTGGTTTCGTGCTTCCTTGTCTTCAACCACCATAGTATAGAGACTTGGTGATGTAGAGACTGCTCAAGATGTGAGTAGATTACAATCTCATGGAGTTTTATTCCACCAAGTACCTACATGGGTTAGATAACATGCAAGATACAAATTCATCCAAGATATAAGATTTTCATCATAAGAGAAGTATCAAGGATTAGTCATAAGCTCATGTCTTGCATGTATCCAATGGAGTTTCTACTCCAAGTTCGGAGCATCAATGATGTTCAATTCTCCTCTTAACCTGCAAAACACTTTCTCATCAAGAGGTTTAGTAAATATATCCGCTAATTGATTTTTGGTGCGAACATGCTTGAGATCAATGTCACCCTTAGCAACATGATCTCGAATGAAATGATGACGAACTTCAATATGCTTGGTTCGAGAATGTTGCACAGGATTATGACCAATTTTGATAGCACTTTCATTGTCACAAAGCAATGGAACATGTCTCACATATATCCCATAATCTTTAAGAGTTTGGGTCATCCAAAGTAATTGAGCACAACATGAACCAGCGGCAATATATTCAGCTTCGGCAGTGGATAAGGATACCGAGTTTTGTTTCTTGGAGAACCAAGACACAAGAGATCTACCAAGAAATTGACAAGTACCCGAAGTGGACTTTCTATCAACCTTGTCTCCGGCATAGTCCGAGTCGGAATAGCCAACAAGATCGAAAGAGGCCCTCTTAGGATACCAAATGCCAAAGTTTGGTGTATGGATTAAGTATCTCACTATCCTTTTCACGGCCTTAAGATGACATTCCTTAGGAGCAGCTTGATATCGTGCACACATGCACACACTTAGCATGATATCGGGACGTGAAGCACATAGATATAACAATGAACCGATCATAGAGCGATAAACCTTTTGATCAACCGGTTCACCAACTTTGGTCAAGTCATTATGTCCACTAGTAGGCATGGGTGTAGACATACCTTTGCATTCTTGCATATTGAACTTCTTGAATAAGTCCTTGGTGTACTTCGTTTGAGAAACAAAGGTACCTTCCTTAGTTTGCTTGACTTGCAACCCAAGAAAGAATTTGAGCTCACTCATCATAGACATCTCAAACTTCTCCGACATTAGCTTCCCAAACTTTTCACTAAAATGAGGGTTAGTTGAACCAAATATGATATCATCAACATAAATTTGGCACACAAATAGTTCTCCATTAACCCTTTTAGTAAAAAGAGTAGAATCAATTTTCCCAATTTCAAAGCCTTTTTCAATAAGGAACTTGGTCAAGCATTTATACCAAGCTCTAGGAGCTTGTTTAAGACCATAAAGAGCTTTGTGAAGTTTGTAAACATGATTGGGTTTCTTAGGATTGACAAAGTCGGGAGGTTGCTTAACATAAACTTCCTCCTCTATTTCACCATTTAGAAAAGCACTTTTAATGTCCATTTGGTACAAGGTGATATCATGATGATTAGCATAGGCGAGTAAGATGCGAATGGACTCAAGTCTAGCAACGGGGGCGTAAGTCTCACCATAGTCCATACCTTCGACTTGTGTGTAGCCTTGGGCGACGAGACGTGCTTTGTTGCGAACTACTTTCCATCTTCGTCTTGCTTGTTGCGAAACACCCATTTGGTACCGATGACGGTGTGGTTGTTGTCGGGCTTCTCAACCAATGTCCAAACTTGATTCCTCTCGAAGTTATGTAGCTCTTCATGCATAGCATTTATCCAATCCGGATCTTCCAATGCTTCTTCGACCTTCATAGGTTCAATGCTAGAGATGAAAGAATAGTTTTCACAAAAGTTAGCTAAACGAGTTTTAGAGCGAGTGATTCTCCCGGTTTGAACGTCATTGTAGATTTGCTCGACGGGATGATCTTTAGCAACTCTTGCTCGAACTCGTGAAAGCTTTTGCTTGGGTCTTCGTTGAACATCTTCTTCATCTTCTTCTTCTTCTTCTTCTTGGCCTTCTTCATTATTGGTGTTGTCGTTCTCTTGTCGTGGTGGAGAAGGAGGTTGTTGACATTCATCTTGATGCACTTCCTCGTTTTCTTCATCTTGGTGTGTCCCGCTTGTGGATGCTTCCGTATCAACTCTTGGTTCACCTTGTTGTGAAGTTGAAGCTTCCACTTGGACGGACAAGGTACTCTCCTTCACCTCCGTTGGACGAACCTTGCCAATAGCCAATTCTTGAATTGCTTTCAAAGGATCTTTGTCACCTACATCAATTGGAAATTGCTCTACTTGCGAGCCATTAGATTCATCAAACTTCACATCTACCGTCTCTTCAACCTTTCGGGTGAAATTGTTGTAGACACGGTAAGTGTGAGAGTTTGAGCCATAACCTAGTAGGAAACCTTCGTGAGATTTAGGAGCAAATTTAGAGCGACGATGCTTATCAAGAATGTAGCACTTTGAGCCGAATACTCGAAAGTATCCAAGTTGGGGTTTGTTACCGGTGAGGAGCTTGTATGCCATCTTGCCGAGTAGCTTGTGAAGATACAAGCGATTTGTTGCATGACAAGCTATCTCAACCGCTTCCGCCCAAAAGTGCTTCGGCGTCTTGTACTCATCAAGCATCGTTCTCGCCATTTTGATGAGCGTCCGGTTCTTCCTCTCAACAACTCCGTTTTGTTGAGGTGTGTACGTAGCCGAGAACTCGTGTGAAATCCCTTCTTCGTCAAGAAAGGTGTCCACATTTGCGTTCTTGAACTCCGTTCCGTTGTCGCTGCGAACCTTCTTGATCTTCACTTCAAATTGATTTTGGGCCTTCCTAGCGAAGTTTTTGAAGATCTTTTGGACCTGCAATTTATCATCGAGAAAGAACACCCACGTAAATCTTGAAAAATCATCAACTATTACTAGACCAAAAGAATTTCCACCGAGACTTTTGTAAGAGTTGGGACCAAAGAGATCCATGTGAAGTAGCTCGAGTGGCCTTCTTGTAGTCATGATGTTCTTCACGGGATGCCTTCCTCCAACCTGTTTACCTGCCTGACAAGTGCTGCAAAGTCTATCCTTATCAAATATGACATCGTTAACTCCAAGGATATGATTTCCTTTAATAAGCTTGTCAAGGTTCCGCATACCAACATGACCTAATCGTCTATGCCATAACCAACCTTTTGAGGATTTAGCAATGAAGCAAGTTTTAGGTTGAGCCTTTTTAGTGAAATCAACAATGTATAGATCACCTCTACGCACACCGGTAAGGACCATTTTATGATTATCTCGACGAAACACTTGGCAATCTACTTCAGTAAATAGAACATTGAAACCGAAATCAGCAAGTCTAGATACTGAAAGTAAGTTGTAACCAAGAGATTCAATGAGCATGACATTTTGTATGGAGCTATCATGTGATATGGCCACCTTACCGAGGCCAACCACCTTACCCTTTGAGTTGTCACCGAAAGTGACATACTTTCGAGGACTATCATTATCAGCAAGCTCACAGAACATGTCTTTATCTCCGGTCATGTGATCGGTACATCCACTATCAAGAACCCATTCCTTTCCTCCTGACATATATCCCCGAAGATTTGCCATAAGACCAAAATGTCTCATTGCATCATCAAGATCGAAGTCACTATCATCATCCTCATCATAGTATCCATGTTCAACATCGCCATGTGGTGGATCAAGTCCTAGAGAGGGTGATTCATTAGAATGAGTTTGACAATAATCTTGCTTATGAATTTTTATAGCTTCGGAAATAATATCACTAATAATACCAACATTTCCTTTGGCACGCATAAGGTTTGTAAGTTCAAATAGGCGATCACCAAACATAGGATCACTAGTATTCATCTTACTCAAGGCAATAGGCTTATGGAGAATTTCATCAAGATTTTTCAAGGAATAATCTAGAAATCGTTCCTCAAGAAATTTCCATATGGTGTAGGCACACTTGAAAGTAGGCAAACATCCAATCAAGTTTCTAGGCAATCCTCTAATGATAAGTTCGGCAGTTCTAAGATTCCTAATCATGTCAATTGACTCATCATGGGTAGGATGCATAGGATCAACATAAGGTGCACAAGGGCTAGCAATGTACTTGTTAAAATGATATTGATTGAAAATAACAAGCATCTCATTTTTCCACTCATGAAAATACTCTCCATCAAGAATAGGCACTCTATATCTAAGACTCCCAATAGTAGACTCATCCATCTTCCTCCAATGGTGATTCAACCAAAGCAATGGAGACCAATGCTCTGATACCACTTGTAGGACCTTGAGAAGAGGTGTCTAGAGGGGGGTGATTAGACACTAAGTGCCAAAGTTGCAGTTTTTAAGTTTCTTTGAG
The DNA here is from genome assembly GCF_002162155.2 of Triticum dicoccoides. Taxonomy (NCBI): domain Eukaryota; kingdom Viridiplantae; phylum Streptophyta; class Magnoliopsida; order Poales; family Poaceae; genus Triticum; species Triticum dicoccoides. The sequence goes on along the minus strand of NC_041381.1, from coordinate 209,777,289 downwards.
TTTAAGTGTAGTTTAGGCACAATTTCAACATTCACAATACATATCAAGCAAGCATGCAAAGAGTATATGAGCAGCGGAAAGTAAAACATGCAACTTGCAAGAAAGTAAAGGGAAGGGTTTGGAGGATTCAAACGCAATTGGAGACACAGATGTTTTTGGTGTGGTTCCGATAGGTGGTGCTATCGTACATCCACGTTGATGGAGACTTCAACCCACGAAGGGTAACGGCTGCGCGAGTCCACGAAGGGCTCCACCCATGAAGGGTCCACGAAGAAGCAACCTTGTCTATCCCACCATGGCCGTCGCCCACGAAGGACTTGCCTCACTAGCGGTAGATCTTCACGAAGTAGGCGATCTCCTTGCCCTTACAAACTCCTTGGTTCAACTCCACAATCTTGTCGGAGGCTCCCAAGTGACACCTAGCCAATCTAGGAGACACCACTCTCCAAGAAGTAACAAATGGTGCATTGATGATGAACTCCTTGCTCTTGTGCTTCAAATGATAGTCTCCCCAACACTCAACTCCCTCTCATAGGTTTTGGATCAGGTGGAAAGAAGATTTGAGTGGAAAGCAACTTGGGGAAGGCTAGAGATCAAGATTCATATGGTAGGAATGGAATATCTTGGCCTCAACACATGAGTAGGTAGTTCTCTCTCAGAAATGGTAAGTTGGAAGTGTATGTTCGTTCTGATGGCTCTCTCCACAAATGAAGAGGAGGTGGAGGGGTATATATAGCCTCCACACAAAATCTAACCGTTACACACAATTTTGCCAAACTCGGTGGGACCGAATCGTTAAACTCGGTCAGACCGATTTAGCAAATAATGTGACCGTTAGGGTTTTCGGTGGGACCGAAATGCAACTCGGTGAGACCAATTCAGTTAGGGTTGGGGCATAACGTAATCTCGGTAAGACCGATTACACAAACTCGGTGGGACCGATTTGGTAATAAGCTTTCCAGAGAGTTGGTCAGGAAAACTCGGTGGGACCGATTACTCAAACTCGGTGAGACCGATTTTGGTAATAAGTCATCCAGAGAGTTTGCATTGTAATCTCGGTAGTACCGATTTCTCAAACTCGGTGAAACCGATTTTGATAATGGACATACACAGAGAGATTACAATCCCATCTCGGTGAGACCGAGATCCCTATCGGTAAGACCGATTTGCTTAAGGTTTGTGGCAGTGGCTATGACCTTTGTAATCGGTGGCGCCGGATAGGAAGAATCAGTGTGACCGATTTTGGCTTTAGATTTAGGTCATTTGTGGAAGTGGGAAAGTAGCTGAGGGTTTTGGAGCATATCACTAAGCACATGAAGCAAGAGGCTCATTAAGCAACACCTCATCCCTCCTTGATAGTAATGACTTTTCCTATAGACTCAATGTGATCTTGGATCACTAAAATGTAAAATGAAGAGTCTTGAGCTTGAAGCTTGAGCCAATCCTTTGTCCTTAGCATCTTGAAGGAGTTCCCACATCCTTTAGTCCATGCCACTCCACTGTTGAACTTATCTGAAACATGCTAGATAAAAGTGTTAGTCCAACAAGAGATATGTTGACATTAATTACCAAAACCACCTAGGGAGCACTTGTGCTTTCAAAGGTGCATGCCATATATTCTCGTAATAGCCACATTAGCCATTCCCAGAATAATTTGTGCCACAAGTTTGATTAAAATGAATACAAATGTGAAAGCTGCTAAATGGGGGTAATTTGTGTCACAAACGTGAAACTGTGGGGTAAAAATGAAATTAACTTTTTTAGAATTCGGCAAACCGAAGAGATCCACGGTTTTTCAATACACTTTTGGAAAGCTTAGAGATGTATTTCCTTCACTTTACCTATATGTAAGTCGCGTGAAAATCAACTTTCAGTCAATCAAATTTTGAGCCATTGTTTTTTTGGCTTTGAGGTTCGTGTTTTTTTCTGGACTATTCTAAGTTGTTTTAGGCTGGTTCTTTGGCTGACCACAAATTTGGGCCAGTCAATTTCTTGATGGGCTAAGCCTATTACCTATGTG